>NW_010401241.1:10151-11755 GCF_000710305.1 Buceros rhinoceros silvestris
CTTTCCCTGTACATGTGAGCCACGCGGTCCTCGCTGCCTCCCATTTGCAGGCTCATGGCGACGGGACGCTGCTGCCAAGGAGGCAGCTCCACTCTCCCATACCGGGGAGCTCCATTCTCTGCCTCCCCCCGGCCCTCAGGGCATTTGCGTGTGTAAAGGTTACAGACCTGCTACATGCACTCTGCCCAGTCAAGATGAAAATGCAAGCTGCCCTGATAACCTCCCCAGACTGGCTTTACTGGCCACTTCGGCCACTGCCGACAGACTTACTAGTCCACACCAACATGGAGCAGCCTCCTCTCTCACGTGACTGTTGTGAGCATGTTATCAACCTTGAGCCAAGCTGAGATAACAAACTGACACCTGACTAATTAACTGCTCGTTGTAAAGCTGTAAGAATATACATTCATGAAAATACTGAAGCAGTTTTGGTGCTGGAGGACTCTTTGCAAACACAGCCTGTCAAGAACAGCTCTGAAATCTGCTACCGACAGGCAGCACATGTCCTTACGGAGGTGAGAGAGAAGCTGCACCCATCAGGGCTACAATGGTGACCCCTGCAAGGAGGGACAGGAGGCAGCTGTACAGGCAGAACCAGTAACTGACTCTTCATCAGAGCCCCGGGTGGGTCTGGGGCTCTTGTCCCAGTTCAGAGGCGATGACTGCTAGGAAAGATAAAGCTGCCAGACTTAGGCACTAGTGGTGCTTTCAAAACCCCCCTTTGCTCAGACTCGGAGGGTTCTTTGTCCTGCAAAGCCAGCAAAGCCTGCAGGTTCTTGGCACCTCTCGTACCAACTCCTTAACCTCCACCCGCGGGTCCACAAGGGGGAGAAGGGTCTGTTTATAGGCTGGGGATCTCAAAAGCACTTCAAACAACTTCGAAAGCCAAAGCTCACTGAGGGCTCCTTGGGCACTTCTAAACATCCTCTTGACTGTTTTTCAAACACTGACCTTTGACTGTGTAAGGAAATAAATAGACATACAATAAACAGAAAATGGCCTATATGGAAAATAAAAATGTTGACATTAATAAATCATTAAAGGATTTTTATGCCCAACAGCAAGCACAGACCTTTTATCCTTTATTTCTAGCTTTGCATCTGATAACTAATCCTGTGAAAACAAGAACAAATTATTTATATTCTTTTAGCATTCCATAAATCAAATATTGCTGTAAGGACTGAGCTAATATTTTGAGAATTGAATATGGGATTTGGTCTGGCTTGCTACATGCACTGAATCTTAGTCTGCTGTGATAGGAAAAGGCCAAGAGATATAAAATCCAGAAAAATAAGGAGTCTGAAATGTAGGCAGCAGGAGGAAATAATTTACCATAGCATTGCCCAGTTTGGCTTTGTGGAGCGAGAGAGGTACTGTATTGCCTTCTGTGCGGTATTTCACAGATAGTGGGAATCTATCAAAATGTTCTTTCTTCGCTTCTTTTGCCTACGTATGAGAAGACATCAACACAGTTTAACTACGCTTCCAACCACCCTCCGCACCTCCGTCACTAAGCTACAGTCTGGCAAGGGAAGACAAGCGCCATGTACAGCCACTTGTGTTCTAGAGAAACGGCAAAACCAGAAGCCACCGAAGTTCAGCAG
>NW_010401241.1:11944-16231 GCF_000710305.1 Buceros rhinoceros silvestris
TTCCAGCCCCCCGACAGGCGGGTGTACAGAACACTGGCAGCCCTTCAGCTGGAGCTGTGAGGGCCACCAGTGCTTCTATAAACAACGTTTTATGGATCAGAACAGGCAGAAACTCTGCTTATTTACAACAGACTTTTCCACAGCATTTATCGATGCTCCTAAGGCTCAAACGGGAAGGAAAGAGACCCGACAAAGGCAGCAGATGGACTCGATGGAGTCCTGAAGTGCTATTGTAAAACAGCCCTGTGGAACTCAGCCAGCGGGAAGCCACGAAGCGGGAAGCCACGAAGCGGGAAGCACGCCTTCCTCAGCCCGGCGGGGACCTGGCCGGCGCCCCTCTGGGGATCCCCTGCCCGCGGCCAGAAATGCCACAGACTTTTTTCCCCACTTGTAAAAGGAACAAACGGGCAGTACAAAGGAGAGGACGAGTTGCATTGAGCTGAGATGTCCAGGCACAAGCAAAAAGCAAATAGAAAACTGAGAAGTGGTGGGAGGGAATGGGCTCTACGGCACCATGGGAGCCACCGCCATGGACCATCGCCAGCGGCAGCCTGTAGAAGAGCCGGGGCTTTTCCACAGGAAACAAACATTATCACAACAAGAAAAATATTTGCAGAGGATAGTGAATTTCTGTCGTTTCAAGAGCAGCACGATCTACTGGAGGAAATCTATCACCTATCCCCACACACCCCTGGAGCATCTCCTCTGAACGCAGCAGGTTCCAGCAGGCTGGGACGAGATTTCCCACCTGCAGATTCCCTGCTCTCCTCATGCTCCCCATCTCGTGTTCACATGGACAGCTGGTGGAGGAAAGGCCTGGTTTTTTGCAGGGTAACTGCTCTGTCCCTCTCCACGGGTCTGAGCATTTATTGTGGTAACTCTGGAGGTGACGGCGGCACCCAGTGAGCTGCGCAATTAACGGCTCTCCCGGGTACCTTAATTCCCATCTGTGAATATGCTGTCCTCCTCAGAGCTGCGAGCAGACAATGCAGCGAGATGAAATGCAAACCCACGCGTTGCAGAGTCCTCATCAATATTTTTAACCTTCCGACCTGGAACGAAAGAGGTAATTTGATCACCATGGAAACCGGGTAAAGGCCTCTCCCCAGCCAAAACTGTCACTCCTGTTCAATTGGGCTGAATCATCTGCCTGGGCTCCGCGAGATGGACGGGAATAACGCAGCCTGTGGAGGAACACGCTATCCTTAAGCATGATAATGATGCGTGACAGCTTAAACTTTGGGTCACTCCTGGTGCACGAATTGTCAAATATTGTGACAGCAGAAGCAGCTCTCCGCAGCCCCACGCGCCAGCAGGGAAGTGACAGCGTTCTGCGGGTTTTTATTATTTCTTCTCAGCAAGGACCTCAGAAATGCAAATGTTTTTGCAGCTTCTTGGGGCTCCAGAGGAAGTAATTTGCTGGAGGCTCTTGCAGGAAACAAACTCTGGTGGTTCACAATATCACTGTGAAAGTTTTAACCAGCCCTATTCGCAGTGGGTCACTTTGAAGGTCCAGGGTGTGCTGGGTGCACTGGTCCTCTTTCTAAAATGAAGTGAGACAGAATTTTTCAGGCAATTACAAAACCGGACCTCTAAATGAACAGCCCTAGGGGTTAGCATTAACCCTGGCAATATCTGCATTAGCACTAGCACACCGGAGTGCCTGGAGATCCCCGTGAGAGCGAGGCTTCTGCATGGGAGGGACCGTACGTGTGCAAAACGTGGACAGAAAATGACAAATTGCCTTTTTGCAGCTATAAATTCAAGTTCTCAAAGACTAAATCACCGTCCCACAGTCAGCCAGGGAAACCATGCCAGCATCAGGCATAAAAGCATCGTCCCACATAATGTGACCACACAAACACGACCAGCCCCACCAGCAGGTAAATCCACTCTTTGGCCAAACCGTCTGCACAGTGGTTGAACAGCCCCAGCAAAGCATCCAGCACAGACGTGACCTGCTCACCCCATCACGCTGTATGAAGCCACCATGCCACAGCCTGCAATGGTGGCACAACCTGCAGTCAAGTCAGCAGCACGTGAAACGGCAAGCGTGAAGGTTTGTTTAATGATTTTTAATTAATTTTAATTACTTACAATTTTTTTGAGCAGTAGCTTAACCTCGCTGAATCACAGCCCCTCTGATCGCTCTGGGACTTCTGCCAGCTTCCTCATTACAGATCAGTTCCCCTAACGCCATTTCATAATGAAATGGGTTTTAAAAGAAAGGGGCAGAGAAAAAATCAAATGCCTTCGGCAGAACCCCAGGGAACTGGAAGAGGATTATGATTTGGCATGGAGATAAAATGATAGTTTGGGGGCTTGCTTTATGAATGACGTGTACCTGTGTTGAAAGTGTCCTACTTTTAAAAGACAAAAGCGATGGGCCTGTACGGACCTTCTACCTCCACGGCTTCTTGCAGGCTCCCTTCCCCAGGGGTGAGCAATTGTGACAGGCAGTGAAGGCGAAGGCTGACACCTCGTGCAGCCGAGGAGGAGCAGGTACATGCATCTAGCCAGGGCAGCCCCCAACCCAACACCTCGGAGCATCGCCTGCTGGTTTCGCCCCCTGAATCGGCGTCCTGCCTTCAGACACACCGCCCAGCAGAGACCTCACGTCCTCTGGCCCTTTTTCCAAATCTAGCACGTACTTCGTTCCCCCATGAGGAGCACACCCCCACCCCAGTCTCTTGCCCAGCTGACCATCTACCAGTCTCCCCAAAGCCTCAGGGTTATTTGTCAGGGTATACAGAGTTTAGTCCTTTCAATTTTTTTAATGTCCTCTTTAGAACTCCCTTCCAGCTTTCTAAAAAATTATTTACTTATTTGGAGGCACTGGGATCCTTTTCTACCTGTATCTTGATCAGCATCTGAAACATCCTTCTGCACCAACAGGCACTTGCAAGCTGCAGCTCGGTCCCTGGGACGCCCTGCACAGGCTTTACTGCAGCGAGGGGGCAGGTGGTGGGAGGCACTGGCAGCACTGGAGTGTGCCTTTTCTCCTGGTTGTTTTTATTAACACAACATGCTGCTCTGGTTCACGGTAAGAACCTTCCCCCAGTGGTTGTGATCTCAGCCCAGCTGATCTGCTGCCCAGCAGCCCTGGGCAAGCTTCAAAGGACCTGACGTTTGGGCAGGCTACAGAAAGGAATCTGTGGGTTTTGGATGCTCTGCTAAGGCTTATCTGAACCTCAGTGCAGCTTCTAAATCTGGGCTCTGAGTCCCCTAAGAGCATGTTCTCATTGGAGATGGTTTACGTCCACAGTCAGAGCTGGAAATTCCTTTAAAAATCTGATTCCTTTGGTGGCCTTGCACCTCGGTTTGTGGGCAACGAGGAAGCGGGAAGGAACAGAAGGATGTTTTTTGAGAGCACACAAAGCGTAGAAAATGAGCAAAGTGTTGTACATATTTATTACGATTCCTGCCTGCATGAGCTTTACCCACAGGAGCGTTGCTGTTAGCATGGTCACCACTGGCCTAAAGGGCCCATGTGCTCAACAGGCTCCTGCGGGAACATGCATCAAACACGTCTTCAGGAACACAAATCAAGCCTCCAGCACTGACATGACCCTCTCCGGCTGAGGGTCTGCCCTGAACCAAAGCCAAAAGGGGTCCAAGTCCCTGCAAAGAGCTCAGCTGGGCACAAGGGCAGTGTCCCCTGCCCAGGAAGGTGACAGGCAGATGCACCACAGCCATCACCAGCAGGAACTGGAAGAAGCATCATAGAGAACAGGGACTGTGAGTGAAGGTGAACGGGACAGCAGGACTGGGGCCATTTCCTACCTCCCAGCCCTTGGAGGGATGTGCATAATTCATAACCCATAGATTGTACATATCTTATTCATGAAAGTTTTAACGGACTGGTTATTACTATTGACCATTAAACAGCAATTTCTCCCCATGTGCGACAAGGACTATTGACATTCCCATATCCTTGGAAAGAGGTAGTTGATGTCCTGACCCCTTCAGAGTCTCATGCCACTTGTGCACACAAGTCTGGGTCTCCGAGCCAGCAATGAGTTCACAAACACACCACATAAAAAATTTTCTCTCTACTTCTATATCTATCGACAAAATGTGTCATTAATGCTCTATTAAAAACCGACACTCTGATTTTACGCTTTCAGACCTCATGTTTCATTATTGAAGAAGCAAGGCAGGACTTTCTGTGGTGGTGTTTAACGTGGGCTAAATTACTGCCCCATTGTAACACCACTGAAACGCTGCTGTCGGCACCCCGAGACCTGCTGCGTGTGTCTGTGCTTCTCCTGCTGACGCCCATCCTTG
>NW_010401241.1:16285-17021 GCF_000710305.1 Buceros rhinoceros silvestris
GTGCTTCTCCTTCTGAAGCCCATCCTGGGGGCTCTGGTTGGGAGGAGAACATGGGGCTGATGCGTAGCATGGTCCGCACGGGTGCGAGACAGCCCTGGGCAGCACTCGGGACTTCAGCTCCCAATCTCACTGCAGCGTGGAGCCTGGAGCCCCAGAAAGGTGATGCTCTGTGCGGTCACGGGGAGAAGCTGCTAATGCTAAGATAGGGAGGCTGATTTTATTTCTCTCTGCAGCCTGTAAGAAAATTAAATTCATGCCCAGTGGGTCTAAATACTCTTGGTAGCACTGAAGTGCAAAACTGAGCTAATACCTTTCCGATGTTTAAACAAGTACTTGAGATATTTTTATGCCGATCTAGAAGCTCTAAAGCTTCTGGAATTGCCACCACAAACTGAAAGTGATGCAAGAAATAAAAGGAAGGGAAAATACTTTTATTGGTCTCTGGATAACATAAAGCCACAGCGTTGGGCCAGAAGGATTCTTAAAGCTCTACCTCAGCGGCAGAATTCCCTTTCGGGACAGACCAGAGGGTGCTGGCCGCAGGCGTGCTGGCTCTGCTGGGGTTCTCCTCTGAGCCCTCCTGACGGGAATAAACAATCTCCTCTTGCCAGCTCAACGGGCTGTGGCAGTTCTGACCTAATCTTCACCCAGACCGGAGCAACTGAAAACGCACATTGTGTGGGGAAAAAAAACAAAGCTAAATCATAAGCAAACAGTGGCTGTCAAAGAGGTGGAT
>NW_010401241.1:17218-21958 GCF_000710305.1 Buceros rhinoceros silvestris
TACCTACTGTCTGTTCGAGCACGTATGGAAAAATGACTGTTCCTCTCTCTGAGGTTTACAGTGAGTGAACTGGGAACAGACATAGGGTGGGCAGTGCTGACTCCAGCAGAGAAAAGACAATTACAAGCAGAAAATGGAGCTGCTGATAGCACATGGCTTTCACTTGGGGTGTTTGGTTTAGCTATTGGGGAAGGGGAAAAAAAAAAAAGAGGGTTGCACACCAAACTCCTGAGAGCAGCCACCCCTCGTGCAGACCTGCTGATTCAAGCATCGCTCAGCTCCCTGCAGACGTACATAGAAATGTTTAAAGGCTCAATTTGAGCCATTTGTTTCTCATTTTTGAGCTCTCATTAAAATAATCTGTTCTGATTGTCTGTGGGAGCTATTTTTTGCTCCTCTAAACGGCTGCAAGAGACAGCAGGGATTAGAAAAGGAGAATCAGCCCAGTGAAGCCTGTGACTCATCAAATCCCGGCTCCTGCTCCGTGCTGGCTTCCAGAGCAGGCAGAAGCCCCCATAACGGGGCAGAGAGTGGGGCCAAAGCCCTGCCTTGCCCTCTGTAACCAAGAGATTTGAAAAATTTTACCTTTCCTGACCCATACACAGGGGACACGGGCAGCTCTGCTAGCTGCTCGCAGGCTGCAGGCAGGGGAGGCTGCCTGACGATCAGGCTTCCTGCCTGCTCCGAGCAGTGTCCTGCCACACACTCACTCAGGACAGAAAGCTCTTACCCTCCCATCAATGACTTTTTGTTTGCACACAGAGTCCCAGGCTGGAGAGACAGAGCCTGACAGCCACGGCTGGGGAACCCGCCCGCAGAAAAGGGGGTTCTCAGGAACTCGGTCAGACCTACAGAGGGTGATTTCCAGCAGAGCTGGTTTTGCCCCCTCACTACAAGGACTTTGAGGTGCCAGAGCATGTCCAAAGGTGGTCAGCGAAGCTGGTGAAGGGTTTACTACATTTCTTCTTGTCCTTTCTCTATGAATTTGCATAAAATGTTTTTTGTTATAGTGCTACAGCGAATCTGTTTGTTCTTTGGGCATTTAAATGTTCCTATCATTGACATTTTTAAAGCTATGAAAAAGAATTTTAATTGGCTGAAATGCTGATTGCCATAACAACTGGCTAATGAACCATCTGTTAGCATATGTAATATTTATTTATACATTAAAAAAATGCAGCTAAGTATCAGGACAGGCTCTTTTTCAAGGACAGGGGCAGCTCATGCCCCGTACAGATGGGCATGGAAGCACAGGGATGAGTTTTATGGACTGCAAAGCCCATAGGGACCACCCCGAGCCTCTGGTCCACCACTTGTACAGACAGCCGTGTGCTGTGAACCTGTCCCCCGCCGTCCCCGCTGCAAGTTCAACAGCTCGTGACGGGCAACCAGGAGAAGAGCGTGCTCAGCAGCACAGGGCTGCCTTGCTCCAGGACACCCTTCCCTGCTCCAATGCCTCAAGCGTCACCAGACAACCCAGTGCTGGGAGATCTGGGAAAATCCAACTTGGGGATCAGCCTCTTGGGGAGCAGCACTCACTGCTGTCCTCCTCCTGCCCATTTCTCAGGGCTGGGGGACCCAAGCCCATGGGCTCAACTGTGACGTGAAAGTTCACGTTACAGATGGAGAATAGACGGGAGTTCCCCTGGAGCATTCCCCGAGCCGCTTTCCTCACCAGCAGCTCCCGTTTTTAGCACAAGCCTCTCCCTGGCAGCTCTCGCTCCCATCTGTCCACAAACACCCAGCCTGCGAGAAACACCCTCGCTCCAGGGCCGGGGCTCTGGCCCCGACCCGACTCGATGGGTCGTGTCCACCGTCCATCCCCTGGCGCTGCCTGGGACAGCCTCGGCCACCGTCCCCTGGGAACGCAGCTGGACTGTTCCGGAGGCTCAACGGGGAGGTGTATTTTTAGACTGTTGATGAAGAGGGAGAAGAGAAGGGAGCCGAGAAAGCCCGCGCCACAGAAGTCACATGCATATGCAGAAGGAGCCTAATTGCCCCTTTTTAGAAACTAATCATTCGGGATTTTACAAGCCACATTATAGAACCTGACATGCTTATTTTTCCTTTTATTATGTTTGTAAGCAGTGATCCTATTGAAAAGAAAATCAAACCCTATTTTTACCAAGTCACAGCCATCTCCCTTCTTCTTTCCGCCTGCTTTATTTTATTTTATTTTCCTTTCTTCCCATCAGTTGAATAGAGCAGCATTTTCATGTGTATTAATTGCCCTGTAAAATGCCCTCAAAGTCATTAGAATTCCCCATTCAAAACTATTATCTGTGTCATTATGTCTTTGCATTATATTTATTTAAATCGGCCTCTTCTGAATTAGCTTATTTTTAACAGCTAGCCATGCCTGAAATATTGTTCCAGGCCAAGCTGTTCTCAAATCTTCTTTTTTTTTTTTAAATAATAACTTCACAGAAGCTCTTCATGCTTTATCCCAAGTAGAATCATAGTTTTAGGCTTTTAACCCTCTTTTTCTATTTCAGAAAGACAGGCATTAGCCTTGTAGAAATTTTTGTGTAAACGCACATGACTTTCTCACACCAGAACTCGAGATTTCCAGCTGTGGTTCATGGCTGTCACACCGATTTAAATCGCATGATTGTGAAGACGATTAAAAGAAAAGTACACCATAATGTCCTAAACATCAGGCAAAGTTCCTCTCCTCCCTCAAAACACGCGCAGGGCATTTTCCACCCTTTCTGACAGGTAATTCTGTCAGCAGCTAGAGCCCACCACAGCCCGAGGGGCTGGACCTCTGGAAGCAGGTAATGGTGAGGAACCTGAGGCAGCACTCCCTACCCCCAAGAGATGCTTTGTGGAAATATTTCTTGATTGGAAAGAAGGTCCTGGAGAGGCAGGATGGTTTACTGACCGATCTCCCTTACCCTCTAGCCCGTGTCACCCCACACCGAGAACCGCACATGAGGCGTGGACACCGCTGGGCTCAGGTCTGGCCCCAAGAAGGGGAAAGGGCCCTTACAAAAACGAGAGCCCGGACATTGAAATCAGTGTTTCACCCCAGAATTTCCCTCTCTCTGCCATCTGCTCATCATGGTTTTATCCCTGGAGGAAGAAGCCAGACCGGCACCACCCCAGTATCCTCCCCCCCTCCAGGCAAAGCTCTCCTCCGATCCGCACAATTTTCATATTTTAATTAGACCAGCTGTTCTGCGTCTGCCCTCATTAACTAACACCCGCAATTACTGAATGTGTGGCTGTCAAACTGGCATACTCCCCCCATCCACACACACCCCCCTCCCCGAGACCTGGCTGTGGTGCTCAGTCCCCCCTTTGTGCTCCTTGTTTTAGCATTCACGACAGATCCTCTCCCTTAGCAGATATACTTGCGCACGAGCCACCACCCCGTTGGTCATGCAGGTGGCCCTCCCCGCCTGCCAAACCACCCCACCAGCTCTCTTCACCCCCAGAGACCATCCTCCTTTCTCCTGGTGCCACACACCAGGATAACCAGCAGCTCCTGCTGAGTTACTGCAGCGGGCAGCTCTAACCCACGGTCGTACCATGGTAACTTCCCCGCCTGCCTCTTCATGCCAACGGTGCGTGCTTTGAGGTCAAGTTTTTAAGGGCTGCGATGCCCCGCTTGGTACCCTCCTTTCTTGGCGTGGTGAGGAGACAGACAGGGATGTTTGAAACCATCCCCTCCCTTTGGGCTGCAGAAAAACCCTTCGGCTGTGCACGGGGAAGGAAACATGCGCTTGCTGTGGCTTCTGATTTTATCCTGTGTTAACAAGGAGGCTTGGCCAAATCCACCAAGTCCTCAGGCGGGATCTGGAGTAGGTTACATGACCCAGTCCAGTACCAAAACCAAACCAAACATGGGGCCCTTTGCTGCACTGCCCATCCAAAGGGATGGGGCTCAGTCCAAGACCATGGCCAGGCTGCAGCGGGGGCAGAGAACTCACACCAGTGTCGGCCAAAAGGAAACACTCATGAGATCCTGTTTGAGAGGAACCCAACAGTTTTCCACCCAACCCGTCCTCCTGTCCCCCGGCTGCAGGGACTCGGGGCTGACAGGCTTTATGTGCAGGCGGCAGTCCGAGGGAGCTGGTGGGACACGAACTGCAATGCCCGAGCATGACTGCGCGTTCCTCTGCGGCTGCGTGGGATGGCCGCATCTGACAGTCCCCGGAGCGGGGGCGAACAGCGTATTGCTATTTTTCACAAACATGTTTTCTACAGAGCATCAGCAAAATCTCTCAATTTTAATCCCATCCCTCATAAAATTTCTTTTGAATATTTAAGAGCAAAACCAGCGCTCAGATCCTATCTGGTGTTATATCCGCCTTCATTTCCTTTTACAGCGTCCAGATAACGTGGTGACCCATACGGGCCAATATAAACCCATAAAGAGATGGACAGATACTTCCGACACCGGCAGAAAGCCTCTGCTCTACCATCTAGTGAGTGTTCCCCCAAAGGCAGCTAAGGCAGATTGCTCTATTACACCAGCCCTGCGCTATCTGCAGAGCTGCACACCGCCGGTTTAACCCTTCTGAGGATGACTGCTCCGCCTCGCTAGCTAGATGCACTCTGGAGTAATTCAGGTCAAGTTCCCAGGTGATATCAGAGCCCATCTTGGCTCCCATCCAGACCCACCAAGTTTCCCACCGTCATAAAACAAGTTTTTTGCCACTAGATGGAGTTTGAAAAGCTTAAAGATGCCTTGTGCTTTCCCAGCCCATGCTCATACCTCCCCAGGTTTCAGCC
>NW_010401241.1:22074-23912 GCF_000710305.1 Buceros rhinoceros silvestris
CACCCACGGCACGAGCCATTGGTGTTTGGGGTCTGGACTATGGGACATCAGGCAGGGAAGGGTGCAGCAATCTGGAAGCTCAGGGCTTAGCACCTCCTTGCACATACATGAAAGGCAACAGAATAAAACGCGACACAGAGCTGAGTGCTCACCCCGTCCTGGCCTTTCTCCCAGGGCCAGACGCAGCTTCTGTGGCTCAGGGGCAGAAAGGAACACAAACACCCCACAGACACTGACGGTCCCTGCCGCAGTGCTCGGCAGCCGCAGGGCCCCGGGGGAACAGATTGCGCCAGCACAGCAAGCCTGGCTGGACCTGGGAGCAGGGACAGGGTCCAAGGGAGCAGGGACGGGTGCCCAGACGTGTCCCCCAGCCTGACCTCAGAGCTGACCCTGACCTGCGATGCTCTGCTGGGCCACCCCGACCCGGCAGCTGCCACAGGATTTATATAAAATAATAAATATCATCTGCACTGGGAAGGATATCGATCTGCAGATTTCACTGACATTTACAAATAAATGATGTATTGCAGCTTTCATTTTGCTTGCTGGGCTGACCCTAATGGCCTTTACATAATTTACTTTTGATTAAAGAAGTGCTTTGACGCAGAGAACTAAAAAAAATAAAAAATAATGAAAAGATCAATACAATTATGAGATCAGCTTTAAAACAATGCGTTATGGCAGGGAAAAAAAAGTGAAACCCTTTGAAGATGCTCGCATCAAAGTGTGATGTCTGAAGACATTTCGGAGATCCACCGATCCTCCACTTGCTGGGAGCTGGCCGTTAGCTGGGGACACATCAGAGCTCCCAGACAGACCGAGTTTGAGGCCAGGCTCTGGCAGCAGGTCCAGGGACAGTCGCCCCTCCAGCCAGGTCTGTGGCAGCGTTTCACAGACAGACAAACTCACTTGCATAAGAATGCAGAGGAGGCGCGGGCTCCACCGTGCACTTCCATACATTTAAATATTTAGCAGTGCGGTACGGTAAATAATCCCCACCGCAGCCAGCGGAAAAACAACTTGTCTAGTTTAAGAAAATAGGGGTTTGCAGTAGCTAATGTAGTGCCATATGTTCATTAAAACCCCACAACGTGAAAAATAATGGTGCTAGTAAGTTAAACTAATATTCTGGTTAGCAATATCCAAAAAATATTAATTTTTTGGCAATCGAACTGTGCGCATCATACATAATTAATGAGTGTTCTTGCAATTAGTATGCCCTTGCATAAAGGAAATAACCACAACCTGTTTGCATTTGTGAAGCATGAAAAAAACCTTTTTTTTTCCCCTGCTCCTTCTGATCAGCCATGCCACATGACTCCAGCAGATTCAGTCTTCTAAGGAAACTGAGGAGGAAATCGTGTTCTTTGGAAGCACAAGTCACTGAGATGGCGCCAGACTAATCATCGATATTCCGGAGTAACGGTGTGTGCGCTGCCTGCCCTATTTTCTCTCTCGTGTATGCTGAAAGCTAATAACATTGAAAGGGGGGGGAAGGAACAGAGAGACGTAACCCTGCGCGACACCACGGCTCGAGCACGCTGATGCAGAGAGGCAGACGGGCTGCAGGCACTCGGTTCTGCTCTTTTTGCATTGTTTAGCAAAGTCAAGGCCTGACAGAGGAAAAAACATCTGAGCCGGGATCCAGGGATGGGGAACCAGGGATCCTGCAGCTCACCCTCACAGAAAACTTGCTTTTGCCAGCAGCGGGCACAAGATGGAGTCGGAGGAAGAACAGAACCGTTCAGAGACGGCTCCTGGGCAAACCTGCAGCCCCTCAGCACCGTGCCCCGCGCCAGTGCCCCGGGCTGGGGTGCGGGGGGGGGCACCTGCAGGCG
>NW_010401241.1:24039-45363 GCF_000710305.1 Buceros rhinoceros silvestris
CCCAGCCAGGAGCCGCTCAGTGCCCACACTGGGTGTCCGCTCCTCGCGTCTCACCTGCGTTTGAGGCAATGATTGATCGTGGCGTGGGGAGAGGAGAGGATGGGGCTCGGTGGTCTCGCTAAGGAATGACTTTGCATTCCTGGAGCAACACCGCTGACTCATCTGTTCCTTCTGCTGTCCCAACCAGCAGCATCTCTAAACCTCGCACTGGTGTCCAGGGAGGATAGAGCTGTTTGCAATCCCACCTCCCTCTCCAGAAGCCATGACTGCAAAAAGTCCCAGACGAAACAAAAGCCCCAGAACCACATCCATAAAATCAAATAAGTAACAGCGCGGTGGCACTGACTGATCTGAAGAAAAACAATCAGCTGGGAGCTGGTTTATTCAATCTGCCTAATGTAAGAAGGTTGCAAACATCCTACTGTTTATTCTGTGATTTTTTCTCTCCCTTTTGGCAGCAGTAAAAGCAAATAATGCAGAACCACTCGCTGTTCAGGTTGAGGTCCGACTACAGCCAAGGAGCTGAAAGCCGGCAGAACGGGCAAAGGCATGCGGCCCAAATCCTTTCTGCAAGGACTCCCGCACAATTTAGGTTTTGTAAACCATATTTAGGAGGGGTTATTCTCACTGTGGTGCCCCAAGACTCACAAAAAGCTGTTGCATTTTTTTTCCTTGATTAACTATTTGAGTAATTTTTTAAAAAAATTTTCCAGACATCAGCTCCTGTCATACCTTTCTTTGCAGGATTAAAAAATACTTTGTACCTTGTACTTTCTCCCTGTGAACATATTTAAACAGCACGATCAGGTTGCTTTCTAATCTTCCCTTTGATAAGCTAATCAGATTGATCTCCAGAAGCCTGTCACCGCGAGGCACGTTTTTCAAACCAGGGAACATGCCTCGCACCTTCTGACAAAGCAAGCACAGTCCCAGGAGACGAGGCATCCTCTGCGTTTCACAGACAGGGTGGAGACCCTCGAGGCACCTCAGGAATATATTTGTACCACGCCGAGGCTCAGACTAATGAGTGTCTTGGTCTAATCACCTGAGAGCATCTTGTTTTGAAGCCAGACAGATGACACTGATCCCGAGCAGTTACCCTCAGTGTCTCTTCTCTGCACTGCCGCACACCCACGACAAAGGCTGCACAGAGCTATGCCCCCACGCCAGTCCCACCTGGGCTTTCACAACTGGGGTTATTCAGTACTAAAAAACACTTCATGAAAGAGTTGCCCCAAGGGGAGCATTTTGCCCTCCCAGATGAGTGTGTAGGGCAGCGCTGCCCTTCCCCGAGCCGGACTCACTGGCCAGCCTGTGGAGTGGGCGCCGAGCTGGCAGCAGCAAAAGGAGCTCTGGGGGGACCGTCCCTAACTTGAGACGGCTGCACAGAGCTATGCCCCCACGCCAGTCCCACCTGGGCTTTCACAACTGGGGTTATTCAGTACTAAAAAACACTTCATGAAAGAGTTGCCCCAAGGGGAGCATTTTGCCCTCCCAGATGAGTGTGTAGGGCAGCGCTGCCCTTCCCCGAGCCGGACTCACTGGCCAGCCTGTGGAGTGGGCGCCGAGCTGGCAGCAGCAACAGGAGCTCTGGAGGGACAGTCCATAACTGGAGAAAGTCACAAATCCAGATCAACCCAAAAAAGGGGGTTGCCATCAAGAGACAGACAATGGTACTTAACACAAAGTTATTTGATAATATTCTCTTCTAAGCAACATTTTAAAACAAATGTGGTTGATATTAAAAAAACTCCAAGAAATTAATTCTTTTCACATCCATTATTGAGTGGATCTTGGACTGAAAACCGTACAAGCTCTAGGATAACTTTGTACCCTCAGTTGTCCCACTGAAACCAGTGCTAGGGTACTCCCAGTAACCGCTGTGCTCCTCGAGACCGCCCTCGGCAGGCATTTGCGGTGCGCTGAGCTGCTCTGCCACAGCTCCCACCAAGGGACAGCACAGATCTTCCAGGACACACTGCAGTTCTAAACACCTCCCTGGCATCGTTAAGCCACAAACTTGCTCAGCAATCCTTGTGCTGTGTCCCAGAGGAGACAAAATACAGTCACTTGCAAGGGAGAGGACAACAATAAAAGGGGAATGAATGTTCCCTAAGTGCTTCCTGAAACAAAAAAATTTGATATGCAGCCTGTGTACCCATGCAATTATGAAGCTTCTAGCTCTGAGCTGTAACAGATGGAATTTTTTCCCCCTGTCTCTCTCTGGTGATAAGGTGAATGGTTTCCTCAAGGGAAGAGGAGGCAGAGCTGCTGAGCTGGCACGGCTTGTGCCAGGCAGCTGGTTGCTGATAAAATTATGGGTCTGGATAGGCATGGTCTGGGAGGGCAGCATAAGGGCTGCTTGTCCCCAGCCTTTCCAAGGAAGAGTGGAAACAGGTCATGAAAGGTTCATTAAAGCACCTGAGCTATGAAAACAGACTCACTTTACAAAGTTACGAGAAGATTACACAGATTTTCTGAGTGTTTATTGCAGTAGCTTACTTCCTTTGGACCTTTTTGCATCACAGCTTACAAATTTACCTTGAGCACTCGATTCCTGAGACAACCTACAGCCTCACCAGGAAACAGATGAAGGAAAAGAAAAATTATGCTCTTCAGCTGTTTTCTTCTAGAAGGTCTCAAAGCTCTGTTTGAATATTAAATCAGCCCATACTGGCACAACCTTTTCCTGAAATAAGCACGTACTGTTCACCTCATTCTACAGGGATGGAAACAGAGACACCGCAATTGCCAGCACTCAGTTTCCAGGAGATACATTCAGGTATTGGGATTTTTCCTGCACACGCATTCAACATCAGCCTGTGAGCTCACTACTATCACAACTCAACATGCAGTGCAAGTTCTTGCATGTGTGGCTTCCGGACAAGAATGTACCTGGTTAGATGTTCAGTGACCACAGGCGGATCTTTGAACCCCTACACATCCCCCGAAGCGCAGCATTACAATCCACACATATAAGCATTCACAGATGAAGCTTTGCATTGACACAGTGTTCAGAGCGGAACCAACCACCCAACACAACCTCCTCTGACCACAGGCAGAGCCCTGCATTACATGGCATTCAACAGACCAGGCAGCAGCACGGCACCAGCAGCACCCTGTGCCCACCAGCAGCACCCTGCGCCCATGGAGACAAAGCAGCAGGGAGGGGACAGAGTCTGTCAGAGAAAGGGACTCTTTCTGCCTTCACCGAGTTGTTTGCAGTCTGTAATGTCAGGGGCTCTGCCCTCTGTTCTTTTCCCAATCACACCACAACGAAGGCAGCTGGATTTATGAAATGTCACTGTGTCTACCCAGAGACCTGGCTCAGACAAAGTAATTATCCCTTCCTGTCACCTTTCTTATTCTGACTTGTTTAAAAAGAGTGTTTTTACTGTGCCTGTCAAGCAGTGTCCTAGAAAATGTTCCTGGCTTCCAGCTGCCGAGGTGACAGAGCGCAGCCCCAGAGACGCAGCCGTGCTGGGATGCCCTGATGGGATGCCCTGCTGCAGTCCATCTGTGAGAAGCCGAACGTGCATGAGCTGTTCAGGCTCTTCCTGGTGCTACCACAGGAAACCACGAAGAGGGTCCAGGGGTACCTGTACAGGCAAATCTCTACAGGAAAACATCCCTACAGCCAATCACGTTCATAAACGCTTCAAAACCTGGATCCTGTGGCAGGGAGCCCCAAAGAACAGCAAGGGAGGAGGATGCCCAGTTCTGATGGATTTCGATGGGATAAGGGGTGTGCCTAAAAAACACCTCACTGGCAAGTTCGGGGAAATCACTATAGCCAGACTGATTGATTTACGGCAGGACATGCCCCCGGCTCTCCAGCAGCTACCAAAGCTAAACCCACAGCTCCTGTCCTCTTGTGTAAGAGCTTCATGGCTGCAGTCCGCTGGGATCCGCTGGAGAGAGCAGGGGCTTGGTCTAATCACAACAGCAACAGGGCTTTTAACCCCAAAGAAGCAACAGCAGCAACTTGGGAACAAAGGGAGACCAGATTTAGACTGCAGCTGTGACTGACACAGGGCGAATAAAGGAATCATTGCACAACAGAAGCAGTTAATGGTCGTGGATGTGCTAAAGGTGTTCCGGGTCTGGAGGCACGTTTAGGTAGCTATCCACATGTGAATGAGGCTAATTACGAAAATGAGATCACATCTTGCTTTCCTGCCTTGCACCCCTGGTAACAAATTAAATCGGGGCGAGGAGGGTGGTCAGTGAAATCCCCCTCGGGCTGCGGCAGCAGCCTCTCCTGGCCACACACACCGAGCTCTGGGACCCGACAGCAGCCATAAGCAGGTGGCTGCTTTTCTGTTGAAAACAAGCACATTTTAAAGAGGAGAGATCTTATCTTTCATTTTATATAGATCAGTTCTGCAACATCTTGATATATTTATAGTTTTAATACATAACCATAAATGCCCCCTAAACAAGGGATATTGCACCTTTAGATTACTGTTATTGCTTTATTGCTCATTGTAACCATAAATTAACAGCTTCCCCCAGCAACACTGAAAGAACACAGAATTAGATTACAATGTACATACACAAGAGCCTATTAAGGCATTGCTATTCCATAAAAGTCTTTATAGTTTTTAAGTGTACACCTATAAGTGTTTCAATTAAAGAACTACATGCTTGCCTAGTAATTGCCCTCCCATTTGAGATAGGGCTTTGCAGCAAGGAAGAAAGAAGCAAGACTAAAAGCTGGAAAATTGGAATATAAAACACCAAATATGAAACTGCCATAAAAAGAAAACCCTGGGTTTAAATTATGCTTATTAGAGCCATTTGCACGGTTTAACTCCCATGCTCTGGTTGTCGTAAGGAATCTGTTGTTTGTTTCTCTGGACACAAAACCCTCTTCTCCCGAGCCACCAGCCCTCCACCCTGTCAGGAGATCAGTTGCTGGGATGAAATGGTTTTCTGTTCTGGAGAACAGCTGCCACCATAAATCACTCTAGAATGACTGCAGAGGGCCTTCAAGGCTGGGAGACATGACAGGAATGTGAAGTCCAGACTCGGGATTCCCAGAGAGGACAGACACGGTGATGGAGCCGTGTCCCTTCCTGTTCGAAGGTTGACATCTTGTGGTAGGACGGGTCAGAGGACTGAGAACTAATTAAACATGGGGAAAATAAGCCCAATTTAACATACTACAAGGAGGACGGGGCTTCTTGCAGACATTACAGGTGGGAAGAAGAACTTTGATCAGCTGTGCTTTGGTTTTCAAGGCTTTAAACAGCAGGAAAAGAAATTTATCATTTGTGCTTTGGCAATCACCTCCAAGACCACCAGACAGGGAGATTTTCCTGTTCGTTGCAGAGCCTCACGTGAGCTTTTGCAGCATTTCTACATGCAGTTCTCCAGGAATTGGAGAGTGGGATGGAAGGCAGAAATGGGAAACACCCGATAAGCAGCAGACATTAATTAATGCTACATTACAATGGAACTGAGCTGAAATAATGTATGGAGACCACATGAATAGTAAGAGGAAATTCATCATGGTTAATGTTATTACACTGAATGTCAAAGGAAGCAGTGATGATTTGCCACTTACTGTATAATGTAATGTAATCTAAATGCAATTTTGGTTGGAGAGCCTTGAACATCAATATTAAGGAGAACCAGCAGAAGAAACAGGACTCAGTCCTACTCCATGGGCAGTCTACAGTGCCCTGAACTTACTCTCAAGCCCAACTCCATGCTGGGTTTCCATAAGGACTCTTCGGTAACAGATTTCTGTTCAACGTGTTTTTGTAAAATCTTACTAATTTTCGCTGCTACATGATACTGCAGCTCTTAGCATGAGAAACCCAGTTCTGCAGAGGCTGCTGGATGCAAGAGTATTCGAAAGCAGTAGAAGACATCATTACACATTCCCTTTTGAAATAAAAATATACAGGGGGTTATTTTTTTAAGGTACCTATAAATCAGCATTCATTGCAGCACTACAGATTCTAATTCTTTGAAAGAAACAGTTTACAGCACTTGCCATTTATTTCATTGGACTCCCACACAGCTGTTTTGTCATTGAAATAAAAATACTGAGTTTTCCATTAACTTTCGCTTACATTTATGAAAATACATACACTAACGTATCTTCTAAAAGATTCTAAACAGTTGTTATTTATTTATACAGCCCTGGAAGTGTGCTAGGCATTTCACAGGCACGCAGAGGGCCTGAACAGTAAACAAATAAACCCGGCAGAGAAGGGAAGCAGAAACAAACTTTCTCTTCTCAATAGTGCTTGTGTCTGCGGCACTGCCCTACCTTCTCCACTTCACCCTGTCTTCATCCTACTTGCAAGTGCTTTGCACCTTTTCTAGCATCACTTATCTCAGGGGAACTCGCCCTGTCTCATGCCGCAGCAGAGGCCACCTCCACACGGCAGATGAGTAACAACCAAAGCCCAATATACCCAACCAGACAGGTACTGCCCAGGCGTGGCACAGGGTGCCCAGGAGAGACACCCCTAAGGCAGCACTGCTGGGTGATGGGCTCCAGTCAGGCACCACTCTACACCCACCTCAGCCTCACAGCTCAACCCTGCCAGATCCAGGGGCGCTGACAAGAGCCTTGCTTTGCTGGTGATCCCATCAGTTAGATATAAGTGACAGCCACGGAGAAGCTTTGTGCCCACCACATGGGGAAGCAGTGGCTTCCTTCCAGCCACCGAGATGTTTGGCAGCACAGGCTGCAAAGTCTAACTTTGCATCTGCAGGAGTTTCTAGATATGCAGCAGGTTTGTCACGAACCTTTAGAATGCGCTGACACTTCATCAGCTGCCTGAGCTGGGATGAGTGGCTTTGCACACACAGGTTCCTAACAGCACCCTTTTCCTTTGTCCTAACACCATCTTTGTTACAGACCTAGAGCTGGCTTGTTTCCCCAAAAGCCTGTTGTCTTCTTGCAAGCCCCCTCCTACCCCCCTTTATTTGACCAATTAAAGACCAACTAACCTGATTCCTCGTGTGTTACATAAATCAGAAGTAATGAGCTCTTTTATTCACTAAGAGTTTGAATTTACAGACAGAAATGAGAAAGGAAAATCAGGAAAAGGTTGAAGCTCCAGTTTAGGAGAAAAAAAATTTCCATCTCTTTCAGTTCAGAAAAATCAGAAGCATCTGAATGTTTATACAGGCCTTACTTCTAGACACTGCAGAGTACCCGTACTTGTTTCTCACACACAAATAGATCAGTTTACTTGGACAGCCTACACAGATCAGCCTGCGATAAATCTTCACACCCCACAGCTCAAAGTGACCATCACAGGCGGCTGCTGACAGGTTGGTCATGTACCAGACACAGCAGTGCTCAGTCAGGACATCTCCTGGGGACACACTAGGGCAGGTCTGCAGCCAGGCGCAGGAATGGCACTAACGCCAACCTTGGGCAGGTAAAAAACGGGCCTGAAAGGCTCTCCCCAGCCACCCCATGCACAGCGCCGGGCTGTGGACATGGAGCAGCACCGCTCTCAAACGGCATTGATGTGTGTGGACTATCTGCTGTTTCAGCTGCTTTGCTGATGCCAGTGACAGCTACGAGCATGACAGATCCTGTAGATAAATTAGGGGAGTACAAAAACAATCCGCACGCCAGTTATTCCAAATAGCAACAACTACATTTACAATCACCTTAAAGGGGTCAGGGCTTTCCCAAACACCCAGTGACTGCAACCAAACCTCACTGGAACCACCACCCCCCCCAGTACTGGAGGGTGTCACCGCTGGGCACATCGATGGGTGCTATTCATTTTTTGTCATTGCTGCACAGAGACTTTTCCAGAAGGACCAAGTCCTTCCATATCAAGACAGAGCAGCCCTGGGAGCCCAGTGCCCCCTGTCCTGCTGCCACGTTCCAGGGCTCGGGAGTCTTTGCGGCTCACCCTGCACCATCTGCATGATCTGTGCCAGATCATCACACCTGACTCTCTCCAGTGGTTAAGGCTATGTGCTGGTATCTGTGCTCAAGACCATCTCTCTGTGCCACAATGCAAACGAGGAATCGTTGTTTTCCGCTCCCTTCCCTGCTTAACTGCTCCAGGTCCGTTGCCCACCCTGCTGTCTGCAGCCTGTCTGCAAAGGGGAACTCCCCAGAAAATAAGCTTTTTTCTCCCTTTTCTTTGCAGGAGCTATCAAGATCCAGGGTGACATTTATGGAAGAATTAAAGGAAACAGCGACGAGACCAGCAGTTGCCATTTCTCTTTTCAGTTGAAGACCCTTTTTAATCCACGTCATCTTCGGTCACCAGCTCTACAGCTCTGACAAGTCATTTCTGCAGAAACACTAGTTGAGGTTGTAAACTTTAACACCCTTTTTCTTTCTCAGTCCTTGTTTTCTTCCACACCTGTAATTAAGCAGTGCTCTCTCTATATATTTAAAGGATAAAAAAATTCATATTACTATAAAAATCATCACTGTGCTCACCACTACAAACTCCAACAGCCCTGCAACCACAGATTTGGCTCTGGCCAACAATATAAGGGGAGTCATTACTGTAACTAAATTAGACCGTTTGTTTTCTTTCCCTCAAATCGAATTGTGTAGGAGCTGCTTTATTGCAAAACAGACATTAAAATTCCAGCTAGACCTCAGAGAGAAAGTAATTTCTATTTTATCAGCACTGTAAAGCTGTCTTTATGTTCTGAAGCAGGAAATATTGCAGGGATATTTATAGCTCCAGCACCAAAGCCAGTTTGAATAGAAATGTTACTGCGGTCGGCAGAGCTGTCACATTGCTCAGTGGAGCAGGGAATTTTAGTGAATTTGTGAATTACCGTTTCAGTCTTGACAAGTCTTTCAACGGAGCTGGTGTGTGTCTGGAGCTGCTTTGTGCTTTTCAGGATAATGATTAAAGATTTGGATCACTTTAAGAGGAGATTTAAATAGTATCTCCGAGATAATCTGTTTCCATCAAGGAGACCCTCTAACAAAGGTTTCCAAACTCTGCCGTGCTCCAGCAGCAGCTCAGGACCAGGCTCCCTTTTGCTCAGACTCATCCACCTGCCTCTTTGACGAGTGGGGTGCACACCCGCAGCAGCCAGCTCCAGTGCCCCGTACTGCTCTCGCAGCACTAGCCCCGACATCTCGCATTGCAGCCCAGCACTTCCACAACGGATCAGCACCTTCTTCCTTCCACCACCTTTGTGGTGCAGGCAGCTATTCTGCCCTATTAATCTCTGTCACTGTCCTCTATAGAGGATTTAATACTGCCATTATACAGATGAATAAACTGATGCATGGAGAGAACAGGATCATTTGTCTTAGCAAACTTTCTAACTTTGTGGCAGAGGCAGGAAAGCATCTTGGATTTTTCACGTATTCATGACCACCCTGGCCTCTGTAATTAAACAAGATTAGTAATAGGCTACACTGGGAGAAAATGTAAAATAAATACTCCCAGTCCCTGATTAAACCCATCCATTATCACATCCGTGGTAATGGGTTGTTTCAGCAATCCACAGCGGAAGCTTTGCAAACGTGCTGCAGAATTTAGTCTAACGAATGTTCCTATCACACTGTAAAGAAACTGTACAGTGGTGGTGAAACGCATCCATAGCCAGGAGCTGCTGAGAAGGTCAAACAGCACCTTCCATCACTGTGTCCATTGTGGATTTACAGAGGCTCTTAGAGACAGCGGCTCTTGCCAGACGCACGAAACCAGCCGGATGGTTTGAGGCTGCTGCTCCTGCCTGTCCTGCCAAACCTCACACTGCACATGGCAGACCAAGGCTCTCCAGGCCACCTTCTCTGCAGCCTTCTGGCCTCACTGCACTCCACCACACTGCCCAGAGGGTCCCTGTGCAGGGACACGGAGCAGCACCTCACCCCGAATGCTGCCAGCTGTCACATTAGCCGGGTTTCTGTCCCGGCACCACATTCACACCCCTCCTTGTCTGACTTTGCCGGCCAGGACTGAATTACACTGTGGTGAGCATGGCATCATACAGAACCACAAACAATGAAGAATTCAGGAGCACAAGTTCTTGGTCTGCAACTTGTCAGCGTTAACAAGCTTGTAGAAAGACCCTGACACTCACACTTCACCTTTTTTAAAGTGAGTGTTTCACTGAGTGGTTTTTGATCCTAGTCTTTTTTCATGGAGCTGATTATGAAAACCAGTAAGTAGAAAATGCTAGAGAAAGATCCTGTCTGTCGCAGACCGCAGAGCAGACGCAGCACTGTGTTTTAAGGGCTGACAGAACAGCGTTAGAAAAATCTTAATCTGAGCCAGTCCAGGCCCCAGGCACATCTTGCCCCATTGAAATTAAGTGATTTAGTTAAAATAGAGCCTTCCTAATGTCCTGGGTCACAGGTCTGCACCAGGAGACAAGCAGGAGAACCACCTTCTCTGTGGCACAGTGAAAACTTCTCCCCTGGTTTTGTACACGAGTCAGCAACAGAGAACATAATGATCTGAAACATGAAATATCAAAAACACCCGAAAGAAAACCCAGCAGGAGCTGGATTCTGTTCCCACTGCCTCCACCTGCAGCAGCCCGAGCACTCTGCTCCTCTCCAACACTAGACAAGAGCACCACAAAGGCAGGATCTGCATACAGCATCAGGGCATTATTTTCTACTAATCTCTGGTGCCTCACCAAGACTATGCACATTATGGAGTTTCTGCCATGGGAAACAAGAGACAGCAGCGCTCTCTACGCTGGGTAGTTTATCTATAACTGAAATTTGTAGCAGTGCCTTTCTCTCCCCCACATCTATAAATAAAGCCGGTGCTTTGGCAATTACTGATGTCTGTTATCATTTTGCAAGGCTGGGTTCTTGCTTAAGCAAGTGGTGTTACAGGTTAATACTTCTCATTTCTTTTGTTCTTGGGGAAGGGAAGAAGAAAAGGCTCCATACAACTGCTTTCTGGGGGGATCTCCAGAGAGGAGGGAGTCCCGCAGCACCCTCAGAGTGGCACTGGAAAGACTGCAAGTGCAAAAAGGAAAAACCCCTCCAGAAGGTAGAGAAGTGTGTTTTGAGCCTCAGTTCACTTCCCTCTGAGCTTGACTCGCTACCCGATTCGATTTTTGTTTCAACTCGCCCTTTTCCTCCCCTCCACCTTTTATTCTTCTGCTTCTGTTTCATCGTCCCTCTTTTTCTTCAATAAACCTGTGTATTTTTTTCTTCTCTCCCTTGTAAGCTTCACTTCAGCCCTAAAACTCACCCATACTTTCCAAATCCTATTCCCACTAAATCTCATTTTCATCAAAACTACCTGTAAACCATCCACCCTGTCCTCTTCTCCAAACTGTTTTTTCCTATCCCATCCTCCCTTTCCTATGTACCTATTTGCACTACATTTAATTGCTTATTAAATCACCGTCCCGATCCAGTTCTGCCTGAAGCAGAGACGACACCCCTTGCTATGAACAGGCACTGAGTAAGAAAGAGAAGCTTTGTACCTAGAGCTGATCCCTGTCAGTTAGGGCTGAGGGCACTCCAGCAGTAACAGGATCAGGCCTGATGTCTCTGCATAGCTAATGCAATCAGTCCTGGGGGGAACAAGCGCAGCAGCGCTGCCTTCTGCTGCATCGGGCCTTCCACAGACACGTGTCTTAAGGATGCTGGTAATAATCAGTTCTTTGAGAGGAATTAGCTGGCTTTTCATTCCCTCCATCTTTCTACCTCTGCTGCATGAATTTTCTCTTGTGTTTAGCAGACCCATTTATAAAATATAGATTCCTATTGATTCCCAAGGAGAATGAACATTGATATACTCTAGTGTCCATCTGTTTTCTCCCCCACACGGCAGAGGAAGATTTATACGATTTTCTGGGTATGCTGCTGACCTGCAGTTGAGTCAACAATCAAGTCACACTAAATTAAACAAAGATATATTTCTTTTGCTGGCCTACACAAGAACGCTGCCAGTCTGCCTCAGGGGGAAGGCATGCATCTCCTCCCTTAGGTCAAGGGAAGCCAAATTCATTTGGACCAGAACTAAATTCATACATGAAGATCAGCTGAGCTGCTGGATACCGCCAGCAGCTTTGTGCTGCTTCAGGCTATGTGAGATAGAACCTTATACACCCGTGTGCATACAGGAACGTACAGGTATATGTTGAATCAACACATCCAGGTGGATGTGCTGCTTGCTCCACCTGCTCCCACAGATGCCCTTGATAATTAGGTGAACTATTCATCTTTAATAGTGACCAGTAAGCTGCTTTGCTTTCAGCAGGTTCAATAGGACCCTGTGCCACAGAGGCAGCTTTGAAGAATGACAAATGAAAGATGCCACAAAACATCTCAAGATCAATTGCTGTAATTATTCTTCAAATTATTTTTCGGTCATTATTCAGGCCCTGCATATTTACATGAAAGGCTATTTCCAGCCGACCAGAAGCTCGCTAGCTTCAGGATTTACAGCTCATTGTGTTCAAAGGATTTAGCATTGCACCCTTAGGAAATTCATCTGCAGATTGTTGTGAAGATAAAGAAATATATAAGTTCCTTTAATCTTAATGTCCTTTATCTGCTGCTCATTACTGCTCAATACATTTTCTAGGAAGCCTGTGACAGTGACAGACTCGATGGCTTACAACTATACAACTTCTTTTCCTTGTTTCCAATAGTGACGTTTACAAACTGCCAAGTACCCGGGACGTATGGACTAGAAAGTAGATCCTCATCCTTTCTGCATTAATTCCAGGTTCAGAGTCTCGCTGCACTGCCAAGCAAAGGGATAACAAAAGGGACAGCAAAAGGTTCATAAGCTCATAAATATGTGACAAGCCGTCTTGTCCTATTGCTCCTTTTAGCACGGCGCAGTACTGGAATTGATAGTGTAATAGAGTCCCTCCCAAATACAGTGAGAACCAGCACGGGGCTTCTTTTTATCACACCTAATTTTTATGTTGACAAGAAAGTATCAATGAAAGGCAAGATGTGAGCTGTTTGCTACAGCATTAATTTTACACATCTGGAATGGAATATAATGATGCAGATGTTTTGTAGCAAAGACAGGTTACAAGGAAAATAAAATATATTGTCTGTTGCTCTTGCTTGTTAATATAAATTGACATCTGCTGAGTCTGGAGGTAAACTGCGTTCTGCCATCCAGGCTGGAATAACACTCCAGCTGCTCTGCTAATGCAGCTGAACATCACTCGTCCCCTAAGTCATCCTTGACAGCTACAGACCTGGAAAACCTGTTTGAGATTGTATATCGGATTTATCTGAATATCTTCTTACGCTGCAAGAAAAGCTACAGCTTCGGCTGTTTAAGCCATACTGGACAAACACCCCATCCACACACAGCTTCACACTCACACATTCACACTCCAAACATAATTTGAATTTATTTCCAAAGGAGCTATTTAGTAGCAAACAGTTGGAAGCTACATTCAAGAGTCCAAGAATAAAATCCTGCTCAACCCTATTATACTCACCAGTATATAACAGACATGAATAACCGACACACAGAGGCATTTTCCACTGATTTGAGACAAATTTTTACTTTGCAACAGAGTACATTTGTAGTCTTTGGCTGAAACTTGTGCCGGCCACAAAGATAAGGAAATCTAAAAAACTCCAACAAAGAGCAGCTTCCTCCAAATTCACCAAGCATAAGCCTGGACACTTGCAGAACAGGAGAAGTAAAGGAGCGAAGTCTTTAGTGTTTGAGACAGACCCTGACAAGCCTTTCTGACTTGAGACAGCTCACCCTAAAGGTCAGGAAGCCACGGCACCTCTCCAGCTCAGAACCCTGCAAACACTACAGTGTTCCTCGAGAAGGAGTTTCCTCCACCTGATCCTCCTTCAGACTTTTGTTTTGCACAAGCATCGTGACTACAACAGGAAAACCAGAGGAGGAACAGGGAAGCACAGGCTTCCTGCAGCCCTCCGATGTCCTCGGATTCCCTTTTATTGGGAAACATCTCCAAAGCCACACAAACCACGGCCGCAATCTAAAAGTATCACTGTGGGTTTTTCTCCTCATTTGCTTTTAAAAATTGTTCTCTGATTGAATCCACGGGGATCCTGAAGGCAAGAAAATGTGCTCCGCATGATGAAATACCTAAATAAGATTGCAGGGAGAGCAAGGCACCACGCACGTGTTGGAACCATTCGGTCGCGTGTCAAACATATCAAAACACAAGGAGAAAAAACAAGCTCAAGGCAACTCCTGGAATAAACCTTTGGGGACCCAAATGAGAAATTGCCACCAAATGAAAGCATTACAAGAAAACAGATGGAGAATAAGAGAGGAACATCAGAAAATCAAATGACATGTTTAAAAGGGCAAAACATCAATACTACCCAGAGAACTGATAAAATGGGTCATTTTGAAGGATGCTGTAAAGCAAAGAAATCACGAAATGCATTATGACTATGAAATGGAACGAGAGAAAAAACCAGCACATGCACCTACCTATATAGGCAGTTCCAGCACCCACAAAATTAGGTTTTATTTTCAAGAATGAGTGTGTATATATATGTTGATAACTAAGGGAAGATGCATTACTGTTCACAAAAGGTTTGGAGTCATTAGAGAATGACAGAAGGTGACACACGAACATTGGCAAGGTTTATTCCTTTACCTTGGTAGCAGTCCCAGAGAAGTTCCTTTTGTGCTTCGAAACTCTGCCTAGCTGTATTCCTTCCTGAACGTCCGTGCTGCGACGTTCGTGTGTTTACACACCCTCTGTTTGCTTTCTTCTGAGCCACGGGAGTGCAGGAGGGGGACGCTCTTCAGTGTGTATCTACTGGCAAATTGAATATGAAAACAAATTAACTAAAGCACTTCGATCATTAGACATGGGTTGTTTACCTACGGGATCCTTGTCTGAAGAGGCTCTGACCAGTGTCCTGAGTAACTTGTTGAAGAAATGAGACATGAGGTGTTTCAAGTACCAGTTCACTTTTTCCATGCTAGAGGGATTAATTCTGCCTTCATTTCTTCTACAAGCAACTCTCCTAGAAGCCAACCTCTATTCCCAAGAGGAACAAACGCGGACAGCATAAGAACTGGGAAGGGCTTGTGATGTCCTTTCTGCTGTCAGATGCTCAGCATCTTAGCTTCCATCAGCAGGACCACCACCTACTTCATTGATCAGCTGCAACAGGCACTGCAGTGCTGAGCACTAGAAAAAGTGTAAATCCATTTTTAAAATATTCAGCCACTGCAGATAGCAGGGGATGTCCAGAGAAGCAGTACTCAATTCAACGAGTGGGCCCCTCCACTCCAGCTAGTTCCAGAGATGTCGATAGCCCAGAGAGAAGGTGTCAGAGAACTTGCAGAAAGAAGGATAGCCATGAAAATTAAGCTGGAGATGAGTCTGAAGTTTGCAGGAAGGTTAGCAGGGAGACAAAAGAGTATTTCAGAAAAAAAACAAACAAAAGTTGAATTCAACTCAAAAGCCTTAATGTTCAGGGCTGAACACGACACTCGGAATGGAATGGGACACCCAGAAGTGCAACTTCAAGAAGTCTCCCTCCCCAAAACCAGAGAAGACTCCTTTGGTTTCTATTTCTAGAAACCTGGAGGGATTTTTTCAAAAGTAACTGAAGCTTTTTGCTTTTATTCGTTCCCACCCACCCCACCCCCACAATGGATGTTCTATTTCTGGGGTAGAAATGGAACGAAGCTGGGCTTCTCCTGTCACATCTCAGGTTCCAGTGTTTCAGACCAAGAGAGAAGACAGAGGAGTTCAAGCAGCACTATCTGCACAGTTTCAGAGTATCTGGAGTTTGTCTGCACAGATGAGGGAGGATAAAAGCGGAGCGGTGTCTAACCTTTTTTTTTTTGGTCTTTAATCACATAAGATTCACCGTTTGCATGAAAATCAGCCCGCACTGTCCTCATTTGCAATCCCTGCACAGAGACAAGAATCAAAGCTGCGTGCTGAGCACTAAACTGGCTCATCCCTTCCGGCCAGTCCTGCCGGCTGGCATTAGAGAGAGACTTTGCATAAAAAACCCGTTTGGATGCTCAGCTCAGGCTTGGATTAAGAGTATAGGGTATTTGGCAAACATAAAGGTTTAGGTGGATTGCAAACAAATCACATGAAACTACCGAGTCTTCATGAAAAATAAGCTGGTTCTGCTGATAATGCATCCGAGTAGCAAACAACAAAGAGGGAAACCGCAAGATCAGATGAAGGACTCCGAGTTCATCTCAAAGGCATGGAAAATGGTCATGCACAAGGACTTGACTTTGCCCCCTCTCGGAAAAAATCAAAGAATAATCAGCAGCAGCACTGCTGTGGGTCCCCAGGCCAAGCAGCTCGGGTGACACTTCTCAGAGCAGCACGTCCTACTTCCCCCAAGAAGGGTCCTAAAGAGTATTTTCATGTTAGCACCAAAGTTATCTTTGTGATCTAAAACCTAATCACTAATTACATAATTTGTTATTTATCGAGGTACACTTTGAGTGCTAAGATTATAAAAGAACTGACTTAGCCTCCCGACTTTTCACCACAGTCTTCCTGAGTTCCTCGGAACAGGAAAACACATACAATTGGGAATATGTTGCATTAATGAGTGACACTTCTCTTGCTTCAGAATTATTCAATAGGCTGCCTCTTTTTTTTTTTTAGTTTCATTTGTTTTCAAAAAAAGTAGATGAAAATGTAGATATAATTTTGGAATAATCACATGTAATCCATTGGTCACAGAAGGATAAATTACACCATTTTCTCTCTGAAAATTCGTAACTGGTTTCCAGCTCACGGGGCTGTGGACTGACCCGAGCAACCTTGGGCTGCGCAGTGGAAACTGGCTCTGATGGGCTCCTCCCCTGCCCCATCACAGGGAGCACCTTGCACAAAGAGAACCAGAGACCACCTGAGAAAGATCCAGAGCCAGCAGTGAGATGGACTCCTGGAGCGGGAGGGGTCAGGAGAAAGGTTTACTGGCTGCTGTTCAGAGACAGTTGTTTTGCCAGGGCGGCTTCATGGGCCTGGACCGGGCACACGAGGTCCTAGGACCTGGCCTGGGCTGCAGACACCAGCAGTGAGCCAAGGCAGAGCTGCCTGGGATGCCAAGTTCAGGTTCTCCCTGTGCCAGGAGAAGGCAACCTTACAGAACTGTGACAGCAGGCATCTCAGAAGGGATGGATGTAAAAACCTCAAGAGGACATCCCATCCATCCCACTGCCTAAGGAAGGGCTATCTACCTCCTAGTTGTCCATTACATGAACAAATAAAAGAGCAAAATCATCACTCTATCAGTCACAAAGAAGTTCACGCTCTTACTACAGTGCAATTTCACTTAACTCTCAACATTTGAATCGCATTTCCACCTTCACTTGAACACTATGATCAGGTGCTGTCCATACAAGGACTCTTGCTACGAAGACCCAGTTATCCTGCGTTTTCCTCACCGTGCTGGGCTCCCTACCAGTAGAGCACTGGTAAATACTGGATGCTGTTTTGGCATAGCAAGTGGAGGGAAGAGTCTCCCCAGACAACTCCGATCCTCCTTTCTGCAGCGTGGTGACAATGTGCCGTGCAGCCGCGGCTGCTGTCGGGGATCTGCCACGCCGGCAGTCTTGAAAGCAGAAAATAAGGAACTCGCGCACTCTGATTGAAAATTATGGAAAGCAGGTCTTTGTTGTTGCTCACGCCTGCCTGCCTGGATCTCACAGGTAGCTGGAAGTGTACCTTCACGTTTCATAATAGATGAGATGTAAAACTAATTTTAAAACAAACTATTAGCATGAAAGTGCTTCACTTTATCTCGGTATAAAGACGGCTTTTCACATCCCTCCTTGGCTGCTGCCGAGCAGAGCTGAAAGTCCCAGCAAATAATTTATAAAGAATGCATTAGAGGAGATACGTACTTCCAGCGCTCGTAAACACCTGGTTGAGGGGCCCGGCGCTACCGTGCAGTTATCCATCATTTATTGACTCACAGATGAGCAATCACTAGCCAACTGCCGGGGTTCTTGCGACAGAGGTTGTGACACACTGAAACCCCCTTTGCCTCTGAATTATTAAAATATGGGAAGTTCTAAATCGTCTTACAAATGGGACATGTCGTAAATCTCCCTGTGCATGCATGCATCTGCTTTTCAGGCCAAGATCACGTGCCAAGGACATGGCAGCATTAGATATAAGATAATTAGGCACAGATTAGCACTACAAGAGCAAGTCAGGCACCCAAGCTGAAATCAGACTTCCGGACAGCCAAGGCAATTTAAACCCCAATAAGAGCATCAAAAAAAAAAAAAAAAAAAAAACGGAAAGAAAAAACCTTAAAAACAGTATGCACATGATTTTTCCAGGGCCAGACTTCCCTTCCATTTTACTTATAATGCTGGCATGTGTTTACATCTACCCTGTATCATACAGTCTTGGGAGTTCAGAAACGAGGTAGGTCAGGGATGAGCTGCACAGACACCTGGGTCTTGGCTCAAGTCAGCAGCAGCCTCACTCCAAAAAGAGTCATTTCACTGCAGTCCCTATATTCACGTCTGACTGATACCCTGGATTAAACTGTTGAGAATTAATTTCAGAAGCACAATTCTGGCATATAAACGGTGATGCTTGTTTTCAGATGCCATCATTTAGAGAATGTTCAAGGGAATTGTAAGAGAGGATTCACTTTATGATGCGGATGAAGCCAGCACTGAATTCCAAATGAGCTGGATAGCGCATGCTAAATTGTGTCAGCAACACCTCAGTGAACAGAAATATGAGCTTTTCTGTCTCTCTAAGACACCTCTCCTTGACTGATCCACAGAGTGGCATCCTTATCAACCACGACAGAGCAGCCTAGATTTCATGACAAATCTGTCAGTTGTGCAGAGTTTGAGACACGTTTCCAGCTGGGATAGGCAGCAGGTGTAACAAGGATGTGGTCTCTCATATCAGTACTTCTCAGAGTTGTAGTTTAGATAATACGTTAAAACTACCTGAACCATTATTTGCCATTCCCTGCAGAGTTGAACATCCAGTGAGGCTCTCAGGCCCAACACAGTTTCACAGCCCAGTTTCCTCCTGGCTTCACTGCCATGAAGAGGTGTGATGCTCCTCCTTGTACCTTGTCCACCTCCTCCTTCACCTTCTCCTTGTGCCACAAGTGACCTGCAGCATCCACATGAACCACACAAACCAGGAGGCGAGATGGCAGAAATAAACCCCAGGGGATCAGTGCACAGAAAAACGTGTGAATTACAGTATTTTCGTATCACAGTATTTGCAATGTTCCGTATACTTAGAATGAGAAAGAGCAGAAGCACTAAAAATAGCAGTAGCTCACAAGCACTAAGACTGTGTTTACTGAAACCACTCTCCTCTCGGTACCCCGGCATTCGTCCCTGCTCATCTGTGCAGAAGTAATCAAAATGGTACCTTGCATCCGTCAGAAGATCTGAGAGCACAGCAAGTTTTGACTTTTGAAGTTTGTGCATCCAGCCATGGAAAGAAATAGTTGATTGCATCTGGCGTGAAAGTGATAGATTTTCTTCGGAAGACGTCGACCCGAAGTACCAGGATACAAGCAACTGATGAAAGCAGCAAGCTTTCACTGCGTTTCGTCTCTTCCTCTCCTCGTTGCAGCTTGATAGACCAGACCATGACTAAGATGTGAGGCACTTAAATTTCACTGCCATTGACATACGCTTCATGTGTCATTTGGGCTTTACCCATTGCAGGGTAGGATCTCAAAAGAGCATACTTTATTATAGCTCAATAAAAGGCAGTGTGGTCAAAATAGCAACCGCCAATTTGCAGGACAGTGTGGGTTCCAATCTGTCTGTTATTTACGTTATAATGGAAATGGGATGGAAGAAATGACAAATGCGTTTAGCAGACATGATGAGCATCCAGACGGAAAGGCATTATTAGCAAACACTCATTTAGCAGAGGCAACGACTGCTGCTACAGCCTGGATGGTGTATTGGACAGAATACGAGCTTGGAACAGGAATACCTCAAATGAACGTGCAGAGAAGAAAAATGATGAAGGAAAATATCACTGGCGCGGCTGCATATGGCAGTGAGTGCCATGCCAGGACCGGGATTCCTTCACCACCAAGATGAGCTGAGATCTGCACCCAAACTTCATGATTAAGTCTTTGAACGTCCCTCTGGGATCTGAGGATAATTAGGAAAATGGGACGGAAGACCTTGCCCGAGGTAGCGCATCGCTGAAAACAAAGTGCACCCAGCCAGATGCAGACAGCTGCACACTAATCCTATGTTTTCAGCTCCAGAAACCTTTGGGTCTGCCTCTAACACAAGCGATAATAAAATAAAACTTAACCTTTTCACTAGGAAAAGCCAAGCGGGTGCCTCTTGGAGCACAGGCTGCTCTTGGCAGGCACTGGCTCTACCATTCTCTTTTTTCTAAAATTAAAAGCGAAGCTGGAACAATGGGGGCCCAATCCTTAACTGGTTCGTCTCCCTTTTGTGACTCAAGTCAGGTGCAGTGATTTCATGAGGAAGCACTAGAAGAGAGCACCACCACCTTGGCATTCCCCTGTCTTGCTCCCACTGCCCTCTGCCAGCCCCAGCCCACTGCCTCCTGCCCTCAGATGGATGGCTGCCACCGCACACGCAAAGCCTGTGCCCACCAGCCCGATTCTGAATTCTGGTATGACCATCTGCCCTTCATTTATATCCCTTCTCCTGTCAAAGCGATGGTGACATTAACAAGCATACACGGAGGGGGGGCTTTGTGCCAATTAACAATTTTTCATTAGCCTAATTAGGGGACACATGTTTTTAATCACAGCTAAGAATGTGGAGTGATTGAAGAATTGATTCGGAGCTTTTGAAAGCATCACTGTCAGTACACAGAATTTAATTCGGCAGATGTGGTTAAAGAGAGCAGGAGCCTTACACAACTTTGGCTAAACAAGTTCTACAGCAGGCTGAAGTGCACAGAGCCGTGGTTACAGGGACACTGTTTTCCTATCAACACCAGTGACGGTCTGCCCTAAATTTTCAGGACACTGGGAAATGCATATAAAAACACCACCACCACCGGTCATTTAACTCTTGCATTGGCATCTCCCAATTTGCAGTACAAATATGTCCTGAAGTGCCATGCCTTCTCTGAGCAGGACACACTCCCGCCCTCTCTTCTCCTTTCCCCAAAGATGACAGAATTGCAGCACGTGACAAAGGACTCTGGAACATCGCTCAAACAGTGGCAGGTTCCTATGAGTAATGAGAACGTCTCAACGTCACCCGGAGCTCGCAAGCTCCTCCCGCCACAAGGCTGTGGTCAGATTGCCTGCTGACAGAGCCAGCTGCAGTCAGAGACCTGCGCAAACCAGAGGACATGATACAGCTTTAGTCTCAGAGAAGTCAGTCCACATCTCCCTCAGCCTTTTCAGTAATTATCAGCTAATTG
>NW_010401242.1:0-1947 GCF_000710305.1 Buceros rhinoceros silvestris
ACAATAGATGTCATGGAAGTTAATGGAGCACTTAAGTTCCTTTGCAGAGGAAAGGAAGGGCACGTAGTAAGTGAGTCAGAGATGTGTTGCACTAGATTCTTCCAAACGCAGCATGGCACCCTCTGGTACTTCGCAAGAGCAGTGTCATCAGAATGAGTCTTCTGCCACGAGAAGGGTAACGCTGAACAGACTTCTGATACTTTTCAATGTAAAAGCAGAAAGTAAGGGGAGAGATGTGAGTGGACAGGTGATTCAGGTGCTTTGAATCACTCCTATCTTTCCATTTGGTTCATGTTAATTTAGGCTCCTAATTAAATGTGTTCTGATTAGCATCTCAGTTGCTCGGAATGCATAATGTGATTATTCTCTCATCAACAATTTTTGGCAATTATCAATAACATATGTTTATGCAATCTGTGCAAAGTAACATTTCCTCAGAAACTCCTCCTCCTTTAAAGAAGCGTATTCACCAGAAATTTAACTGTCAGTTGTGCTTCATAGCACACACTAATGTTTCTAAGGACATAGTGGGAATTATTGCAGTTAATTCTTATAAATCTGCTGAAGAAGTCTGTTGACTAACAAAGCTAACAAAGGTATTTGGAACATTTTTTTCAAACTCCAGCTTCCTCTTAAGGGGCATATGTGTGTCTGGGTTTCATCAGTAGGTTTAGCTATAGAGTGTCTGTTTCAAAACAAATGCCCTGATTTCAGTGCAACTTGAAAAGGAATTTCCTTGAGAAATTGTGTTATATCAAATGCATCACAATCCATCTTTTCTTTGTAGAACAATTCAAGAAGAGAAAATCTCTGAATTCAATCCACTTCACATTGTTCTTGGCTAATAAAAATAAATATATTTGATCCAAATTCTTTCTCTAAAACTAGCTCATAATAATGTGCCATTTGCCTCCTGCCTACACCTCTTAGTAGGTCCTAAAATATCAAAATATTAAGCTAACACAGACGGCAGGACAAATCCCATTTATGTTTGACAAGCAAAATTTAAATCGTTACTGCTTACAAGGAATATTTGATACAGTTTTGCAGCAGAATCTGTCAAGTTAATAGCTCATCTTTTCTGAGTCTAATGTTCCAGCCCTGAGTATTGAGGCTTTCTCACAAATTAGGTCCCATAGGTTAATTAGCTACAAACATTCTTCTCCAGTATAAACAACCCAGGCAATTAATCTATTGATAACCCTGAACCTTCTATGGTAACACAGTACTTTAGATATATATGACCCTTTCTTTCCCTCTCATATCACAATAATAAACCCTTTGGATAAAAAATTAGTACCTAATAGAAACAAAACTGGGGGGAGGATGGGGAAAGCCAAGTGCTTCCTAAAAGCAAGCTTTCTCACCCTTATCCTGTATCTCAACTTAGCAGAGCTAAAAAGGTTCATTGCATAGCCTTGAGAGTCAGCTATTTACTCACTTTTCTGACCTGTAGCAGCTCAGTCAGCTTTACAGGGATAACACTGATTTACACCAGCAGGAGGAAATTGTTTCTGTACATATTTCAAGGAAAAAAAGGTCCATGCATGGTGAAGAAATATAATGCATTTTTCTTGAATGAGGGCACATACACACAGCAAAATGATCCAGAGTCAACTCTCTGAAATTATCACCAACATATAGTGAGAAAACAAAATTAAAACACAACAACCCATGTCTCCTCCAAGAATTGCGATGGAGTCTGAAATGAAAAATAGCATTTTTGAAACAGCTGAACAGCATTATTTACCAATTTAAAGAATAATATATTTGACTAAAGAATAATTTATTTATCTCTAAGCCCTCTCCTACATTTCATTTTACTACTTTTATAATATGAAGGTTATAAAATACATGACTAAACAGAAGCATCATAATGTGTCACAAAAGCAACAGTTTAGAAATTGAGAGGACCGTCTGGATAAGATTGAAGAGTGATGACTTTCA
>NW_010401243.1:0-406 GCF_000710305.1 Buceros rhinoceros silvestris
CAATTGTAGCCCGACTCCCTGCCGTTCCGTTCGTCAGGGGTCACCAATTATAGGGGTAAATCATACGTCGCAAATATTCGGGGCGGACAATGCGACAATAGTTTATGTGTACACAAGGCCTTTATTAAGATACAACTGCAGCAGACTGCTGCAGCACCTACACACTACAAATTCTAAGTGGTAACTGCGCAGCTTCTTCCTTATCACATCTATCCCAGGCATAAAAAATTCTCACCTGCTTCCCAGTTGTTATAAATCTCTGGTCCGAACCAAAAAGCAGCTTCCTCTGCCTTTATCTCCTTGCCGATTTCCGCCCTACCGCAGCTCCCCTGCAGTCTAGTCCTCTGCAGCTGACTTCTCTGCAGTCCCATGTGTCGGAGGGCCATCAATTGTAGACAGACTCCCT
>NW_010401243.1:639-2069 GCF_000710305.1 Buceros rhinoceros silvestris
GTACACAAGGCCTTTATTAAGATACAACTGCAGCAGACTGCTGCAGCACCTACACACTACAAATTCTAAGTGGTAACTGCGCAGCTTCTTCCTTATCACATCTATTTATAGTTTCTGAGTTATCTTACGTACTCTGGCTGGATTGGTTTCAAGTTCACTGTCCTGCCCAGAGATGAGCTGGCTTTCCAATCACCCATTGACACAACCTCTCTGTCTCCTCCTAAACAACACACCTCCTGCTGCTGACTGACAGCAGGCTTACAGGGCTGCTTCCTGGACTGGCCAGGGGGTCACACCCACATCTCAGAACTCTTGGGTGGATCTCATCCGGCCCTATAGACTTCTGCACACTTAAGGTGTGCAGCAGTTCACTTACTGTTTCCTCTTGAAAGAAACCTTGATCATGCTCTCCATCTCCACCATTTGGTTCTAGAGGCCTATCACCCAGTGAGTTGGTCTGACCACTAAAGACTGAAGCAAAGAAGGCATTGAGTACCGCAGCCTTTTCTTCGTCCCCAGTCACTATTTCTCCCATTGCATTTAGCAAGGGATGGAGATTCTCCCTAACCCTCCTTTTGCTGCTAAGGTATTTGTAGAAACCTTTTTTATTGTCTTTTATGTTAGCTGCCAGATTAAGCTCCAGCTGGGCTTTTGCCTTTCTAATCTTCTCCCTGCATCGTCTCACAGAATCCTTGTAGTTTTCATGAGTGACTTGCCCCTGCTTTCATAGGTCATAGACTTTCTTTTTCTTCTTGAGCTCTAGCCAGAGCTCTCTGTTCAGCCAGGCTGGTCTTCTGCCCTTCCAGCTCATCTTGCAGCTCACTGGGACAGCCTGATACTGGACTTTGAAGATATCCCTCTTGAGAATTGTCCAGGCTTCCTAGACCCCCTTGCCCTCCAGGACCGCCTCCCAAGGGACCCTTCCAACCAGTCTCCTAAAGAGGTTAAAGTCTGCCCTCCAGAAGTCCAAGGCAGCAGTTCTGCTGACCCCCCTCCCTACTGCTTCTATGACTGAAAATTCTATTATTTCATGGTCACTGTGTCCAAGACAGCCCCCAATCTTCACACCATCCACAAGCCCTTCTCTGTTGGTAAACAGCAGGTCCAGCAGGGAGTCTTCCCTGGTTGGTTCCCTCACCAGCTGTGTCAGGAAGCTTTGAAGATTTCCCTCTTGAGAATTTTCCATGCTTCCTGGACCCCTTTGCCCTTCAGGACTGCCTCCCAATGGACCCTTCCAACCAGTCTCCTGAAAAGGTTGAAGTCTGCCCTCTGGAAGTCCAAGGCAGCAGTTCTGCTGATCCTCCTCTCTACTGCTTCTATGACTGAAAATTCTATTATTTCATGATCACTATGCCCAAGACAGCCTTCAACCTTGACACCATCAAGAAGTCCTTCTCTATTGGTAAACAGCAGATCCAGCAGGGAGTCTT
>NW_010401244.1:0-2273 GCF_000710305.1 Buceros rhinoceros silvestris
CTGGCTGGGGGTCTCTGCCGACGGCTCCTTGCTCTCCTCCGAGGAAGTCAGGTTTCCGGTGGACTGCGACTGTGAGGCAGTAGGGGAATGTGAAGCCCATCGCGACGGTGGGCGACGGTTCGCTGGTCTCTCTGGCCGGGAGAAGCAGGGTTGGAGGGACGGGGCTAGTGCAGAACAAGGTAGTTCCTTGGCAGCCAAGAGAGCAAAACAGCGGTTAGTGACTGGCATTAGAGGCCGACTGGGTGCACAAAGAATTAGAAACAAATTCCAACTACAGCTGAGCGTCTGTCACGTCATGGGACAAAAGCAAGCAGTGAAACATCTGGCTGCGTGCGGGCTCCGGGTATCTGCATGTGTGTGTCGGTGACTTATGGAAGAGGTAAGGAGACAATGAAGGCAGGAGGTGTGGGATGAGCCGGAGCAGCTGACAAACCTCCATTTGCTAGATCTCCTTGTGCTAGAAAGAGAGGAGCACGTTTGAGTGCAGCGCGTTTCCCCGGTAATCCAGAACAGCCACTACTCGTCACATTGCTCTGAGTGCTGACCTGGCGTAAAAGAGCCAGGCCCGGCACCTGCGAGTGGGGCGAAAAGCAGCCACCGACTCCTTTGGTCTGCTTGGGTTCAGACCGACGAGCAGCGGCATAATGACTCCAGGACTCGTTATCATCTCTGGCTGGATTAAAGACGAGGCTTACCTACAGACTCCCTCTCTGGAACGTCACTCCGTGCTGCCCGCTGCAGAACCCTGAGTTACAGTCGGTTACAGATGACATCCACAGAAATGGAAACAGCCCTGACATCTTGTTTCTCTACCATTTTATTTCTCTGGGTTCTCTCGATTCCTCTTGGTTGGCCTGCCTTTGCCATTAGAATCCGTCTGCAGCTGTGACTGCTCACCCTGGCGCTAAGCTGGGAATTGCTCCTACTAGTCCTGACTCTGCCCAGAGCACAGCCGCTGTGCTCCGAACACGCCTTACGCCAAGAGGAGCGGTTGTGGGAGCGAGTCTCGCTTGCAGTGCCAAAGCCAAACTGCTACAGTGCACCGCGAGCTTTGTAATTTAGAAAAGCAAATCTGAGGAGTTTGTCAACCTACAGAAATGTGGACACAGACAGGAGAGCTCAGCAGAAACCAGCCCCAAAATCAGAATGCAAACTGGTGATGAATGAAGACAGAGACTGGAAATGACACAATGCAAAGGAAAAGCTCCGGCACGGTGAGGCGCGGGGAAACCAGGGCAGCAGGAGCAGAACGATACAGAAGGAAGGAAAGGACTCAGCGCACTGTTTCACATGGAGAAGGATGGAGAATATTGGTTTAGGTAACATGATGTGATTGGCAGTGAACGAACAAGGGAATACGCCACCAGCCCTCTCCGTTGCAGCGGGAGGACCAAACATGGATGTTACATGACACACAGATCAGTTTTGAAGACACAGAGCTGAGGAAGGGGCAGTGGAGCTTGTGCAGGTGGGTGCATTGGAGACAGCGCATCGTCAGACGTGGGGAGCCTCTGCGATGGGCGAACCTTGGCAGCCAAGAGGGTGACCCACAGTCGCCCATCGCCGCTCGGGGCAGAGCTGTGCTCACCTGCCCTCGGCACTCACCGAGGTGAGACCAGTGGCCACCGCGGAAGCTGCTCAGGAGGCTGCGGAGCCTGGGCTTGGCATCCTCACCCCCTGCCCCCACCCTGCGCCGTGAACACCACAAGAACCCTCACGAGAACAACAGTCAGGCTGAAATACAAATGGTGCTAGCAGGAAGATGGACTCTGTGTCCCTACTTCACCTTATCCCACTGGGCTGGGGGCAGCATATGGTCTGTGAAAGCTGCCACTAGACTCGGATTTGATCAGGGAAACCCATCTGCGCAGCAGCGCCCACAGGCAGCGTGACACGGCGAGTGGAGGCTGCGAGATTGGCGGGTTTTGTCTTAGCCTCTTTCTAAACAGCGGCTTAAAACGGTATCTCCACAGCCCTGCCTGCTTCTGGCTGCTTTATCCTAGATCCTAGATCCGTAGCAGCAAATGAGAGTCAGCACGGCGATAACAAAATTTATTTCCGCTGCTGCCTCCCAGTTCTAAAGCCTCTCGCCAGCAGGCTGGCAGATGTTGGTCAGCTTTTACCAAACGGCGGGGTTAAGCTCGTCTTATCTGGGGTGTACAGATGCCCAGCACCACGCAGGGCAGCTTTGGAGATGGATGTTGCTCCAGGGCCAACAAAGGAGGGACTGGCTGCTGCGTCCGGCACCCCGGCCCAGCCACGCAAAGGCAAAT
>NW_010401244.1:2383-2719 GCF_000710305.1 Buceros rhinoceros silvestris
AAGGGCGGGACTGGCTGCTGCGTCAATCCCCCCGCCGCAGCCAGGACAAGGCAACTGGCCGGAATGGTTTGTGAAGCCCACATGTAGCTAGAGCTATGTTTTAAAAACTGGTATCCTGTGGGTACGGAGTTTGGGGGCTGCTTGGGGGTGTGGGGGGAGAGGCAGCGCTTCCTAGCCGGGATGTTGAAAATGGGCAAGATGATTTCAGGGCTAGTTCCTGGCCGCTTCCTAAGCCAGGCTGCCAGCCCCGTGGCTATGCCTACATTAATCAATAAATTCAACAGTTTTCTGGCTCGGAGGCAGAGTGGATGGTCACCGCTCCCGGCTGCACCACCT
>NW_010401244.1:2946-3873 GCF_000710305.1 Buceros rhinoceros silvestris
GTAGCCACGGCTGAAGCCCTGTGCCGCAAAAACCAGATGTTGTTACGAACCTGAATCTCTCCCCGACGTTCCTGCGTTACCTTTCTGTGGGTCTTAAATTTTGCCCATTTTTAAATGTTTAACCAAAAACCCCAACACCCCAAATCCTGCCTGAAGCGTGACCTCTTCGTAGCCCGTGCTGCCGCAGGAGGGGGCAGACAGGCTCCTCTCCTGAGCGCTTCTCGACCTCATGGGGACGTTGGGTGCGTGCCGATACCTCTGGAGCTGCGGTCACTGATTTCCCTTCGTTAACCCACGCGTGGAAAAACAACCACTCTCAGAAAGCTCTGGAAACAAGGTAGAAAGGACTTACAGCAGTGAGGCAGGCAGGGTTAGAGTCCCCAGGGGGTAGTTAATAAGACAGTTTGGTTCTGGACAGAACAGACAGAAAAGAAAAAGAAAGCAAGTAGGTTGGAAAGAACTGTTTTAATCAATCGTTTTTTTCAAGTGAAGGTTTTCAAGCCAGCAGGGACGAGGTCTCCAGATGGTACCACTACCCATTCAGATCATGTTACCACTGTTACCACAGGGACACTCATCACCAAAAATAAAAGATAAGCCACTAGCAGAAAAGGATTTAGAGCGGAAGGAAGCAAACCAACCAACCTTTGACAATCCTAGCACAGTCTCAGAAGTGGACAGAGCATTAAACAAACCAAACATTTCTACTCAGCTGAGAAAGACACTTGTTATCCTTTGCCAGCCTTGATGAGGGCTGGGGAAAAACCACAGGACTGCGAAAGAGGACTAAAGCTGTATGGTATTTTCCTTCATCTGATTTCAAGAGAGAATTGCTGCTTTGGAAATCTCTACCAAGCAAAAAAGTGACTGATATTTTGTGTTTCTCATGTGCATGCTGCTGAGGTTTTGTGAAAGCCCTTTGCCTCA
>NW_010401244.1:4057-12637 GCF_000710305.1 Buceros rhinoceros silvestris
CAGGAATAGGAGAGGAATTTGTATTAAACCACTCAGAAGCTCAAATTAAGGGAAAGCCACCAACTGGCACTCCATGACAGTCTCAAAGCCATTAATATACCACGCCACGACGGCAGAAACACGAAGGCCTGCGGTGGTAAGAAGGTCACTTGGCCAGAAACCAACAGGTGAGGGGGCAGCAGAGCAGGGATCTGTGGGAGGGTGGCAGGACACTGCCCCGAGCACAGCCTGCCTCCTCCAAGATCACGGTTCGCTGAACTGCTGTGTCTGGCTTCATCAAAACGTGCTGTGGAGCCCGTACAAGGGGTCATCTGTGTGCTCAGTGTCAGCCAAGGCAGCTGCAGTCTAAACTGCTCCGAGGTTTTGTTCTCGGCAGTGAACCCATGCTCCTTTAGTACACCTTGTAGAGCACCACCTCACCTAGGAAAGCTCATCCACCTTCTCTTTCACTGCAAAATGACAGGACCACCCAAAGATCGTGACCTCTGCATCTAGACCACAGCCATAACAACCCAGTGAGAGCTGTGAGGCAAAACAAGTCTTAGCTCTGAGGCTCGGAACTCAAAAAATTAGGCAAAAGATACTGAGAATTCACAAAAAGGAGCAATTTTCTGCCAGGCTGGTGGTCAATGAGCTTTTGCTAAGCAGCGTTGACCCAAAGCTCCTCGCGCATCAAACTCAGGTAGTGACACAATTTGCGATGACACCCGATGATGTGGGATGGCACCCGTCTACTTGGACTTGAAATCTGCTGAGACATTTTAAAGATGCAGGAGGAGATCAAGAGTTTCCAGGGATGCCTCAAAGGCCGAGCTGAGCTGAACCTGTGAGAGAAGAACACCCTGTCTACTGAGGACGGGTAGTGCATCCCCAGGATTTCAAACTAAGGACAGGATACTGGGAAGGCTGGAAAGGGTCAAATAAATGAGCTGCTTCCGCTTTTAGTCAGGAGGTTTGTGCACAAAGCCCACGTTCACGCACTGCTATTTATTCCGTGTGCGTGGCTGCTTCGTTGTATGCACAAACCTCCCTATTTGTATCAGTTTAAAGTGCACGTAGGGCGCATCTCCTCAGCTTCGGATCCTCCGGTAGGCAAAACCAGCACATCCTCTGAGCAGCACCCACAAAAGAGGAACTGATTGTCCACTGAGAACCACCTGCTAGTGCAAGGCAAACCCACAGACCACAAGTCTCAGTGCTCAGGCTCCTTCAAGCCCAAGGGTGAGTTAGAAAATGGGGTTTGAACCTTCTCTTGGGGCTCTCTGAGGCAGAAGTGGTAGGAGTCAGCCCAGCGAGGCCAAGGGGGGATGTCTGGGGCGCACAGGGCTCGGGGAGGAGCTGCTGCCCTGTAGCTGGGGTCCACCCGAACATCAGGATGCTAAAGGGGCGTCTGCATCGGGCAGAGGGGATGGTACGCTACTGCCCCTACCCTGGGGAGACCGGCAACATGCACTGGCTTCTTACTGGGGATAACTCAGCCTCTCCAGGTCTCCTCAGGGCAACGTTCTCATGTGGACAGAGGGTCACCAGAAACAGGAGGCTGAGATGCTGGTATCGGAAAGCTTCCATCCATCATTACACCTTCTTTTTGTTGATTGCTCTAGCACACTCCTGTACCTGAGACTCTGACCCCCAACACCTGGGCACACTTGCTGAGACCGACGATGACTGCTGGCAGCCAAATATGAAGAAAGAGTCCTTAAACACTCAGCAGGTATGTGCTTAGACTAGCTGATAATCTTTTTTTTCTTTTTCTTATTTTAGTGAGGTGGCAGCAGTCGGTACCACATGTCACACCACTTTATCACCTTCACAGACCTGAACCAAACTTAACCAGACGCACCCAGAAAAGGCACGCTGAAGGCCCTGCAGTTTTGGTTCAGGGTATTTTAGACATTGTTTTCACACAGTCTTGTTAACACCCATTCTAGTGTAGGAGGAAGAGTCTGCATCCCCGTCCCGCATACAGGAGAAATGTGCTCCGACCTAGAGTCCCTAGAGCATCCCTAACGCGTGGCGTGTTTCGTGACAGACAACCCTTATCCCGGCCACTCGGGGGAGAACCATTTTTTATCCCCTAAAGGCATCTTTATCCCTTAAAGGATAAAGCTCCTCTGATGCTTTCAAGCCTGATAAGCGGTCAGGGTAGGAACTCAATCCTTTAATGAGTTCTTCAGTGGCTAATCCAATAGTTTCGTGACTGGGACTCGCTGGTGAGGTACCGTGACGGGACTGGGCTATTCACTGTGAATACTCACTAGGACTGCAAGAGATCTGATCTCGTAACGCGTTTGTTCAGAGAAGAGTGCACTTAGCCATAGGAGGAAAAACAAACAAACTCATTACCTCTATGGACCCTGGATCTACTTTGACAATTTCTCCTGTGCTGTTGTCATTGCTAAGGTTTGGTGGGCTGTGTGAAGGTAGCCGTCTCTCTTCCTTTAAGGCATGCTCCAAAAGTTTCTTATTCAAGATCCTGGCAGCATTTTCTGTAAGTGTGTACCCTGGAGGAGCAGATAAGTCCTGCCTGATGCTTGTCACCTCAGTCCCTTCTTCCTTTTGTGTCTCTGTCCCCAAGCGGAGAGGACTGGGTGATCTGCCACGGGCATTTGGACATAGCTCCTGCACCGGCGCCAGTTCTGGTCTGGGTTCTGCTGACCTGGACCGGCTGCTAGACCTGGGGCATTTTTGGAAGGTCTCGTGAAAGATGGGGCTGTGGTCAATAATGTTGAACAAACTGGAGAGGCCGTCATTGATAGTGGTGTGGACAGGACTCTCCCTCGTAGTAGTTGACCGCGCCCAAGCAGACTCGCTGAATCCTTTCTGAGGTGTGCCAGGCAAAGTCCGGTTATTTGGCTGGTCTGATTTGGGAAGGATTTTTCTCTGCAACTTTGGAGAGCCATATTTGGGAGAGCAGCATGTGCGTTCAAACTTAGCCTGGACCTTTTCAATGACGGGGGTCACTTGCCTGCTCCTTAGGCTTCTGGATGGTGAAGAGACAGGCGTGGATCCCCCCTTTGGTGTCAGACACTTGTGTGGACTGCTGGTGATACTGCGCAGGGTTTCCGTCTGCAAGCCAACGCTGATGGTCTGGGTGGTCTGCGTCCCCGTTGTTCTCACACCGTTGGTTTGACACGCGGTGTCCTTAAACTGAGGCTCTGTTGAGTTAGAGCGTATTGCATTTCGAACCGAGAAAGCGACCTCCTTCATATCATCACTCATGTTTTTGGACATCTCCAAGCTGTGCAAGGGTGAGGCAAAGCCCACGGTAGTGCAAATAGGACGTTCGATGGGATGAAGACCACTCTCCAGAAAATCCTTGTGATGTTTGGTCAGGTCACAAGACCATCTTCCAAACATATCCGAGGAAGCACCTTTTGTCTCAGCGACATTCCCCATAGCTTTGGTCACAGAAAACAGGAAGTCCGGCTCAACCTGGTTTTTCCCTTCACTGCCAGCTATCACAGAGTTATCAAACCTACGGACAACCGGTGGGCTGTGAAAGACCCGAACTCCCATTTTTTCGGTTATACCGTGATTCCTTGTTGGCTGCTTCTGGCAGTGCTCGGGGCTGGTCATGGTGTTAGTTGTCATAGTCACACTGGTGGTGAGGTACCATGATGATGCCTGGAAGGGATCTGAAGCGGGATCATTCCCGGCTTTCCCCATTTCTGTCCTTTCTGCCCAGCCTTCTGCAGGCTTCTCGGTAGCCCCACCATGGTTCCTAGCGCTACTGTAATCCCAGTTTTTGTTGAACTCCTCGATGTATTTCAGATCATCAGGAGACAGGGGAGGGGTTATGTCATCTTTGCTGCTGGATGAAGGCAAGTTTTTTTCTGGCAGAAATGGAGAAATATCCATCAGGCGCTGAAATTCGGACATGGAAGAAACGGACATCGCCCTGGAGAGAGGAACACAACAGAGTCACTCACAGGCTTGGAAACTCTCACAGAGAGACATTTTCAGCAACAAACAACTCAGGAAACCCAGCTCTCACTATCTGCATATAAAAAACCCCACTTTAGCTCTCCCATTAAGGTTCCCTTTTATGATCTCTGAAATAGCTGTGAAACGCAAGAATTCCTGATGTGCCATTAAAAGCACCAAATGGTTTATCAATGGCTCTTAATTTACTGCTTTCTCATGGATTACTGCGTGGCCAATGTCTGAAATACGGAGTGTTTCAGAAATACAGCACTGACAGAGAATGAGTGCTCGTGACAACACCAAGCATGCTTTTCAAAAGCAAGTGTCGAGGTGGTGCTGAGGGATGTGGTTTAGTGGTGATCTGGCAGTGCTGGGTTAATGGTTGGACTCGATGAGCTTGAAGGTATTTTCCAACCTAAATGATTCTGTGATTATCAGAGTTGGCTTAATGAGGTAAATCAAGCAGGGTGAGGATTCATCAAGCACCAGGTTTTATATGCCAGTGATCTGGAGGACGCTGTAAAATCACACTGAGCACCAGCTGCAGTCAGGGCGCATCTACATTAGGGAGCCTGGTGAGATCAGGAGTGCATTTTTGAAGCAGATCTCCTATTCAGATGCTCTGGTTTGCATGGGGGGCAATCTCAGAGAGCACGGACTGAGTTCCTTTGGGATGAGAGTGAGCTGGAAGGCGCTCTCCAGAGCACAGCTACTGCACTCTAGGGTTCCGTGGGTATTCAACCCATGGGATCGGACCAGAACTAGTCCACAGCAACACCTGCCTCACCTGCTGGGCATGTCAGCAACTCGGCACCAACGGTGTCCCTCTATATACCAATGTCTACAGCTCTGCGCTACGTGCTACGGTAGGCTCAGCCTTCAGTGGAAGCTGCAGCTTTATGTACTTTCATACAGTTTGATCTTTGGGCGCCTCAGCTGAACATGGCCCAGGTCGATCAGAGTAGAACAGAAGCATATTGAGGCAAATTGACCCCAGGGTGCCTCCACTAACCTGCCCCACAGGCCGCTTAGGGGGCACCACGGCTACGCCCCGGGTCTGTGGTTGGGGCACCAGAGAGCTGGAGCTCTGGCAGTTGAATATTTGGTGGGTTTTTCCTTGCGAGTTTTACTCACCTTTGAAGATTCCCTTTGTGTGTTTCTTCCTCCTGAAGAAAAACAGAAACAAAGGGGTTAAGGTACCTCTGAACCTGTTGTGGCATTGACTTGTGGGTATTTTGAAGATGTCCCTGCTCAGTGCAGGGGACTCGGACTGGATGACCCTTAGAGGTCCCTTCCAACCCAATCCAGTCTGTGATTCTGTGGTTCTTTACTGGTTTGGACCGTGTATTCGTGAGTGAATTGGTTCTGTGGGGGTAATCTGCTCTGTGTCAGAGACCGAGATGCGCCAAAATAAGAGATGAACCAGGGTCCTTGGATGTAAGATTTCATGGTATGTTTCCTAGGAACCAAAAAATGGCACCGGTTGACACTCATTAAGCCAGCTGTATTAATTGTGGGAAGACTCTCACTTGTTTCAGAGGGGGAATACCCACAGCTTGCTAACGGCATGAGGATGTTTTTATGGCTATTATTTCCCAGTGACAATTCCCATAAGGAGTTGGGCTTTTTAAATACACACTTCTGAAGCAATTGCTCTACAGTTACGATTTTAACTGTTTGCTTCTATTTCTAATAAACTGGAGGGAATATAAAATAGGATCAGGAAAAAATGAGTATTAGTACCTATTACTTTTATTCAACTTCATAAAATCAAGAACATTACCAACACAAAAGTGTATTTCAAACTGTGACCATTCAAAAAGAGCACCACTTAACTCAGCCAGTGCCTTTCTGATATTTATCCAGCCAGAGGATAAAACGAGAGTAAACTGATGGTCCTTCACTCTGGTGCAAGTCTGGAATAATGTTGGTGGCTTCAGTGGAGTTTCTGCAGAGTAAATCTGATCTAACTGATGAAAGGAGAATCAAGGTGAAGGCTGGATTCCAGACCCTTCACCAGTTTCGTTGTCTGTCTTTAGAGCTCCTGGAGCGTGTCCAGAGAAGGGCAGCAGAGCTGGAGCAGGGGCTGGAGCACAAGTGCCCTGAGGAGCAGCTGAGGGACCTGGGGGGGTTGAGCCTGGAGCAAAGGAGGCTCCGGGGAGACCTTCTGGCTCTGACAACTCCCTGACAGGAGGCTGGAGTGAGGTGGGGATCAGTCTCTTCTTCCAAGTAACAAGTGACAGGACGAGAGGAAATGGCCTCAAGTTGTGCCAGGAGAGGTTGAGGTTATCCCTGAGGAACAATTTCTTCCCCGTTGGGGTTGTGCAGGCGTGTCCCAGGCTGCCCAGGGCAGTGGTGGAGTCCCCATCCCTGGAGGGGTTTCCCAGCCCTTGTGTCGAGGTGGTGCTGAGGGACAGGGGGCAGTGGGGACCTGGCAGTGCTGGGTTTATAGTTGGACTGGATGAGCTTAAAGGTCTTTTCCAACCTAAATGATTCTGCAATTCCATGATCCCGTGACTGACTTCCACTGCAGTCAGTACCACACAGAAAACACAGAGGAGAGGAACAGTCAGCAGGCTGCAGCTGCCTCTGTGTATCCTCACTTTGGCTGTTCATTAAACTCCAATCAGTCTCACTTGAGCAAACCCTCTGTGGGGAAATGCCTGTGCCCAGGTTTCACTACAGCATGCTTTGATGGACAGAAGCTATGCAAATATCACCAAGGACCAATTCTGCTGCCAACATGTTTGTTCATGGTGGTAATGTCTGAGAAACAGAAAGGGGAAGAGACGACTCCCCGCTGAAACGTCAGACTGAATTTGAAGGGGAAAAAACAGCAGTCAAAAGTAAACACAAACCATAGATCCCTGACATCGGTACCGACATTCTTCACACCAGCGACCCTGGTCCTGCAGGGAGCTGCCCCTTCTGCTGTGATCTCAGGGCAGGTACTTTGAATAACTTTCATCTCATCTCACTCACTCGTGCTAACCTATTTAGAAGACAACCACAACAGCACACCCAGAAGCGCCTCTCCACAGCACCTACCACTTTACAACCAAAACACAGCCCAGTTCCCTCACATATATGTCGATACTTACAGCTGGAAGAGATGTAAGACCTTCCAAACCAGTACGTTTTGGCAGATACAGTTGTCATATATAACAGAAATGACCACAAGGTCAGGCAATCTGTGGGACCTTTAGGCTGGCTCCCAGTTTCTCAGGTGATTGACACTGGTGTAACCAGCTCATAAGGAGGGAATCTTGTCGATACCAAATTCACCACTGGGTAACTGTAAGCAGAGCCTGTGACACACAAAATCTCACTTCCTACGGCAGGGATGTTGACATGAGAGACAACACACCGGCTTGATAAAAGGTAGAAGGGCACGTACTTCTGTTAACCCCGTCAGGAATTTCTGCCGCTCCAGCTGCCGCAACCGGTGCTCGTCAGACTCGTCAGGAGAATCCAGAGACAGCGACTCCAGAAAGAGGTTTTCTGTGGCGCTGCACCGGTCGCTCTCCTTCAGCTTGGACAGTGACCGATCGTCAAACTGAATGGCGTCTGAATCAGAGTAGGATCTCGACCCCATCGGACGAGGCACGTGGAGGTTCCCCTGGGTCGTAAATGGCCGAAGGTTATTCTCCTTCTGCTCACACAGAAATCCACTTCCTCTCCGCGGGCTCACTTCTTTCTGAAGCTGGAGACGAGGCAAATTAAACAGAACAGCAATTACTGATGTAGCATTTGGCCTTCTGCAGAAGCCGTCTCTCCCCAGAGCCAGGCAGATGAGCACTAGTCGGTGATTTAAAAGCAATCTCGATAGGCATCATCATAACGCAATACATACAGCGAGACAGGTAAAGGCTCAGGGGAAGGGGAGCAACCATCAAAACAAATCCATTTTCCCTCTGGTCAGCATTACGAAGCTTGCACTTTTATGTACATCACTTGTTTCCGGAGGTGGAAAATTCCGAATAACCAAAGATAAAAGCTCTGTTTTATAGATGGTCGATCCCTAATGTGTGGCTAGAAAGCTGACGATTAGCGTTGTCGAAGGGATAATTTGGGTGTGCAGACCACGTTGGAAGAAAATGTGTCGTTCTAGAAGGGCCATCGACGTGATTAACTCTACACTTTGCAAAAGCTGGGTGAAGAGAGGGCGCACCACTAGTGAAACTGCCAGTGTTGAAATTCGGTTATGTGATTGTTGGTGTATTTTTTCTAGCAGAAATTGGAACTACGAAAATATGCTACTTTCCCAGGGAAACTTAGCGGCCCGAAACCAGCTGTGTGGGAAATATTATCTATACTGGCCTTGTTTTGGTAGCTTTAATCACAACAACTCACCACGTGGGGTCTAACCCCTTTAAACCAATTATAGTGCTTTAAGAGCTGTGTGCTGTCTGTGTAACAGAGTCACCATCCAATCACCATGTAGTTAGTCGAGTGGACAAGAGTCTATAAATTGGGATGTAATGTAAACAATAAACGAGTCTCACTGCACACCACATTGGCGTTGGGAGTGATTCGTTCCAGCTCCGGCTACGAGCTCCGTTACGTGTCGCGACAGTGATCAGCTTCTCCTTTGACTGGAAATACAGCAGGATAGATGAAGGCATCGTCAAACGGGATGGACGCCAGCAGGAA
>NW_010401244.1:12941-18470 GCF_000710305.1 Buceros rhinoceros silvestris
GCTAGAGGAGCGCGTTAAGACTGGTGGCAATAACCTGCAAACGCAAGTCCTGCCCTAGGACTCTGGAGAATGAGGTCCTACAAAACATTTTAATCTTGTTGCATGTGTTTGGAAAAATAAACGGACATTGTACTGCCTAACACAGATCAAAACATTTTAGGTCCCAAATGCTTCGCTTGGCACATGGGCTGAAATCAGTGAGATTTTTGCTTGATTCAGGTCCACAAATGGGGAATGCATCTTCAGGATGCACAAAATCGGAAATGGTTTTATTAAAAGGAGCTAATTTAAAGTGTCCTATAAAGGGAGGGGCTGGAAGGAATATCTCAGAAGATTCTGGAGACCCTTGGGCAAGACCCGAAGTAAGAATAATGGCAACCACATGTTTTCTGTGCAGCCCTTCCAGATTTTCAGAGCTCCTACAAGGATAATGATCTGGGAGGCGTCATGAGAAAACGCTGCGGACAGTGTCTCGCTCTCAATCTCAGACAGCTGACCGGAGAATTAGAGTGAGAAATCCCAGCCTCACTATTCGAGAGTGACGAATGGTTTTGAGTCCTGTGTGTTTACACCTTTAAACACCCAACTCTTCAAACAGGTGGTTTTGCGGGTTTAGGTGTTTGCCAGCCCGCTCTGTGCACAGTTAGCTTCAGGAGCACAGCGGGGGAGATTCTCCAAGGGAAAACAAAGCGACAGGGTACTTACAAAGGAAAAAAGCCTCAACTCTGAGCTCGGAAAAAAAGTAGGTCGTCGTGTTTTTTACATGCGAGCAGTATTCCCATAACCACCCAAAGTATTTTATATATTTTATACGTTGGTGTGAGCTTCCCCCTTATCACACATGTATTATTCAGGAGCTGCGTGAAAGCAGACAGGCATAAAGCATTCGCATGAAACTTGGCACACACGCTTCTGCTATCTCTTAGACTGTTTTTCAAACATCCCCACTGGTGTAAGTCTCCTCCTCCTCTACGTATTGCCATAGAAGGAATACACACAGAAAAAGCCTGGGGAGAAGATACCCTAATTGTTCCCATATAAAGCAGGGCACGACTGCAATTCCCGAGGATGTTCAGCTAAAAGCTGCAAATATTTGGAAGCTTCCTGTCACACAGGGAAATGTTTGATTATAAGCAAAGACGGAGTTCTGAAGTTTTGCAGGCAGAGAGCCAAGACTTCCACTGCTATTTCTCATCGTCTAGTCCTCTGAAATCAGCCCGAGATAATATTTTTGATTTCCCCTATCTGCTGCTAATTCCGTGTACAGCTCTGACGGACGGTAAATATGTAGTTGAAGGCAAGAGGTCTCAGTGACAAAAGAAATCATCTCCAGGACCAGTTCAGAGCTATTTTGCTGGCTCTCCCAAGGTGACATGGGGAGGTTGTGTCAGGTTTAAAGAGAATTAAAGAGGAGGTAACACTAACAGGGACTTCTCTGTCGCTCCCTTCAATGTGCTCCAATTCCTGGGGAATAGAAAAAGCAGGACTTAACCAGGTTAAGTCCCTCGAACTGTTGAGGAGACACTGCTGAGATAATATTAAAAAATACAGTTTGTAAGAACAGCAACACGAACATCCAACGAAGTACCGGTGACTCTCTGTGTGTCCATGTCCTTAATATATTGGGAAATACTCTGAGGGCTATTTAATTCCTCTTGTGCATGAAGAATCCACAGGAGGTAGTTTGGCCTCTGAAACCCAACAGTTAGAATCCAGCCCAGTCAAACCACAGAGAACTCGGCACCTTCTGCCGGTGAACCCTGGAAACCAGGTAATTTGGATGAAGGGCTCTGCTACAAGCCTTCCCAGCTCTTAGGCATTGGTTGTTTGATCTTAGCAGACCTGTTACGGGGCTGCTCAACAAGCTCCACGAATTGCACACAAAGCCCCTCAGATAAATGGGAGATTAGAACATCTACAGTATCATTTATTGATATTTTTAAATTTAGAAGTTCAAAAATCACCTTTCTTGGTCTGTAAAAGCTTCATGTTAGGTCACCGCCCACTCAGACCTGCACCTCTGGCAGTGATTTTAGAAACAGCCGTAGAGTACAACGTTTGGTCAAAACCAATGCATTAACTCTCCCTCCATGAAGTTTTAATTTTCTGTGTGGCTCCCAGCTGGATGATAGATCCATTAGTATAATGTGTTGCTAATACTAAGAGCTGAAAGAACGGATAGGCATGAGAACCAAGGTATGCAGTTATCTGATTTGCAAACAAGAGCAGAACAAATCCACGTGAGCAAGGTCAGCAGTGTCTTCTGAGTACTCAGGATTGATAGCTGTTTATCTGGCATCAGTCAGGGCTCTTCAGGCTAACCCCCGGGTTTTTTGCTAGAGAAAAAAGGTTCAGCTGAGACTGAATAGTGACAGCAGCTGCATCTTTGGTGGCTAAGTCACAGAGGAACAGAATTTTTTGGCAGGAAGCTCTAGATCAAACCTTGAACAACCCTGCACGTGGGTTCGAGTGGTTTACCGCAAAGAGCTGCACGAGAGCTTTCAAAGGGAACGAATCGATGTGACCATCCTGTCGGGGGTCAGTGAAACGCAGCAGGAAATGGCCTTTACCGTGGGGCTGGTTTCTCCTAAGTGGTCTTTTACAGGCACTAGGAGAGTTTTCCTTTTACTCCCTTGTGCATATAAATTGTTTTGTAGCATAAGAAACACTGATGTAGCCAAGGAACCAAAACTGTTCCTGTGCTGCTTCTTAAGTGTCTCCTGACCTTGGCCCGAGGGTCATGGCAGTGCAATGCCCCCGTAGCGTGCAGCTCACCCCCCGATAGCTCCTTACCTGCTCTATCCGCCGCAGCAGCTCCTTCTTTTGACGCTCCCATTCTCGCCGGTCTCTGTCCAGCCTGTCCAGGAGCTCCACCTTCTCCCGGTTCCAGTTCTTCTCGTTGTGCTGGATTTGCCAGCGGAGGTCCATCACCACGCCGTGACTCTCGGCCAGAAGCTTCTTGTGCTCCTCTCTCTCCCTTTTAAAGGCTCCCTTTGCATCAGAAGCGAGGCCTGTTTCTCCCGAGGTGTTCTCACTCTTCCCTTCCAGCTGGCGTTAAAGTAAAACATTACCGGGACAGTAAGTAAAAGCCTGTGTCTGACAATGGATTTTAACTCCACAAAGGTGATGGCAAAATTAGGGAAACCCCTAGGTCTCATGATCTCAATAAATCATAAAATATGTTCCCACTGGAAAACAGTTTTCAAATCAAGACATTGAAAACCACAGTGAGTAATTTCTCAAGCTCTACCAGCTCGTGCTTTAACAGGCATCAGTTATGATCCTTCCACTGGCAGTGTGGGTTCCAGCCACAAGTGAAACATGGAGGTAAACTCCAACCTCACCACCATCTCTGAGACAATCACCTGGACAATGGCCTCAGCCCCTGCTCTGCTTTTGTGTTCTCAGTGTACCCAAAGCCTGAAGAGAGTGCATTCAGCCTCTGAGGAGACTTTTCCCAGAAGAACCCTCAGCGACGGCACGGGTACAGCCCCTCACGCCTTCCAACCGAAGAGGGTGTTGGCAGCAGCAGATGTACCAAGATCATCTCCCCACCTCTGCAGGTTCTGGTGTCTGAACTGATTTCTGGGACACTTAGCTGATGCTACCTGCCCTCCCTTCTCCTTCTCCTCATGCTCAGGGGTCAGCTCGATCACGTCAGAGTCGCTGGCCCAAGGTAACAGATTCACAGGGAAATGCAGGCTCAGTCGGGTGTCAGGAGGTCTCTAGTCCAACCCCTGCTAAACGCAGGGTTGGCTCTGAGATCAGGTCAGGACTTTGTTCAGTTGGATCCTGACAACCCTCCAAGGGCAGGGCTTGCGCAACCTCTCTGGCCAACCTGGGCCACTGCTGGACTGAGAAGAAGTGCTCAGTGGTTTTGTGTAAGTTCAAGCAAGTGCAGAATTTATCCCTGAAGCCTGACCTTTTGCGGACAGCTCAGCGAGTGACCCGGAGTGGGTTACACCTCCATCCCCTGGCTCTGCAGCTGAACTGGGGTGAAAAGCAGTGAGAACTCATTTCTGCCTCTGAAGTTAAAGTCGTCCTCACAAAGGAGAGGCAGCAGGTCTGCTGGGAGACACCACCTTCACCTTGACTGGGTGGAAAATAAGCCCAAACTTTCTGAGCAAAGGGAAGTTGAGACTGGATTCAGGAGTGAAGCTTACCGGTCTCTGGAGCAGCCTCCCCAAATAAATGGCTGAGAGATCATTGCTTGTGTCGTCTAAAACCGTGCTGAGCTGCAGAGAACATCCTGTTGATGTTCATCCCCTTCCATTGACAGGGAAATCTTAAAACACCTGTGTCCTCTACCACTGATTTCCCCATTCTAACGGCCTCCTTCTCCCAAACTTTTCTCTCCTGGTATGCTGGGGTTGTTCTCTTGCCCAGCTGGAGAATTACTGGGGCTCCTTATTGGCTCAGCGTTATCACAAGCCCGTGAGCTCTAAATCAGCAGTTTTTAACTTCCTCTGAGTTCTGATCTTTGTTGCCATCTTCAGTTTAAGGTAAAACTTCACCGAGGTTTTATTTTGGGAGGAGCACAAATTGCGTTGTTTTTTTTTCCTTTTTCAGGCGATCTGTTGTCTGGAAATGGGTGTGCGCTAAGAAGGAGCTGAACTGAGAAGCTGAATCCATTGAGAGAAAGCAAGCTCTGCTGAAAGGAAAGGTTCTTCCTTCGTTCTGGGAAAGCAGCCTGCAGTGCCGGGCAGGAAGAGCAGCACTCGCATTTCAGCTCTGTGCGTCACAGCAAGGCTCCGACACTCAGTAAATCCTCCTGAACGTGCCACCCTCCTGGCAGTGAATATTTTTATTATACTTGTCTTCCACAGAGGAGCTCTACAAATCTTTTTCTCAAGACCTGAACGTACCAGTTGTCCCTCTTCAATGCGGAAAATCAGAGCTTTTACGCCATCAGCTCTGGAAATGAATCCTTGTGGGTTTTTTGCCCATTTGTTTCCCTGATGCTTCAGAAATGGTTCATCTTCTGTGTAGGGCCGTACGCTGAAGCACCTGGCACCAGGTTTTACAAACATACTTCTAACGGTATCCCATGGTGGGCAGCTAGAGCTCCCCTCAGCGTGGTACCACCCACCACCAACCAGGACCTTTGAATAGCTGGTGTAATAATAACATACTGATCTATCACCTCCGCATCATTAAATCGCTCTTCTCCCTCCTATGCATCAATTACTGCAGTTGTTGGTGCCCAGGCACAGTGATGAGCTAATTGTGAGCGCGCCAACACCAAGACATTTTTCTCTCCAATAAATGCCAATAAGTGCAGACACCCGCATGTCTCATTACTGCGGCTGGTACATCACCACCCGGCTCGCCTAAGCCAACGCAGCAGAAGGAGGTTCAGTTCCTCTGTCCTCACCTACGTTATGCAGTACTTACTACAGGAGCACTTGTACTGGGACAACTGGAGTCCAAGAGGCAGCTCAAGAGGCAAACCTTTGCTCAGGCTTCAGAGGGGCTTTCAGGCACCAGGGTAAAATGAATAATTAGTCCCTCTCCTGGATGTCAGAGTTC
>NW_010401245.1:0-414 GCF_000710305.1 Buceros rhinoceros silvestris
TCCTCTCATGGCAGCCAGTGAATTTCCTCTTGCTAATGAGGATGATGAGCATCCCAGACCCATGTAGGCTGCAGTCCCAGACCCACACGGACTATGACTTTCTGCCCATCTGGGTGGCAGTCCCAGATCCATCTGGGTGGCAGTCCCAGGTCCATCTGGGTGGCAACCCCTGGCCCATCAAGGTTGTGATCGCGGGCCCACCTGGGTTGCAATCCTGGACCCACCTGGGTTGCAGTCCTGGGATCTTCTGGGATCCAGTCCTAGACCCACTTCTGTTGCAATCCCAGACCCATCAGAATGGCAAATCTGGGCCCATCTGGGTTGCAACCCCAGACCCACTTGGTTTGCACTCCTGGGCCTATCTGTCTTGCCATCCTGGGCTCTGTTGGGGGTCAATCCCAAACCCATTCCTGC
>NW_010401246.1:0-1189 GCF_000710305.1 Buceros rhinoceros silvestris
CTGCTGCTTTCACCTTATCTCCCTCTTTTCAGTGCATTCCTCCCCAGCTCGGAGTGGGGGCCGTGCCCCATGGCACCACACTGGTGAGCAGAGTGATGTGCCAAGGGCTGTCCTACACCGACATGGGCAGGGGACCTCCCAGGGTTGGGTTGGGTTGGGTTGGGGTGGGTTGGGGTGGGTTGGGCTGACTTGGGTTGGGTTGAGTAGAGTTGGGTTGGATTGACTTGGGTTGCTTAGGGTTGGGTTGGGTAAAGCTGGATTGAGTTGGGTTGGGTTGAGCTGGCTTCTCATCCCTCCTTCCTCCCTTCACGTGTCGGCAGAGCCCAAAGGCACCATAACCATAGCAATGCCAGTGCAGCCAACCACAAAGTGTGTCCAAAGCCGAGACACCGCTAGCCATGTCATTCCCTCCAGGAATGACACCGAGCCACAGCAGCAGGTTGGCGTCTCTTTCAAAGCTGGACCCGCTGCTCCGTCACACTGCGCCTGGGGATGGTGGCGGTGTGGTTCATGGGGGACAAGCCCCTTGGCCCCGTCGCTGTCGGATGATGTGCTGCCACGCCGTGCCATGGGGCCCATCGGGATGCTGCGGAGCACTGAGGGCTCCCAGGGGGGAAGGGTGGCCCGGCAGGGACGAGCAGTGCCCAGTATCCTCTACGGTGCCAGTCCTGCTCCACGAGTCCTGCCACAAAGCTCCTGGTGGTGCAGCTCAAGCCCTTCCCCAGCCCCTTCCTGCCCCCTCGTTGTTCCCGAACCCCCGCTGCCATCTCCCTGGGAAAAATCCCCTCTCTGCTCTGCCTTTGGAGGGGTTTTATCACCGCGAGAGGCAGCGAGCAGCCAGATGCCCCCAGCATCCCTTCCCTGGGTCTCCCTGGGAAAAATCCCCTCTCTGCTCTGCCTTTGGAGGGGTTTTATCACCGCGAGAGGCAGCGAGCAGCCAGATGCCCTCAGCATCCCTTCCCTGGGCATCTCCCCCCGCAACCACCGTTAATCACTGGCTGATAACGAGCTTCTCTAATGAGCAGCTTCAGTGCAGGAGCCTGCGTGAGCGGAGGCCGTGTGCCTGGTCTGCACGCTCGCTTCATCACCGAGCGCTCGGAGCTCTCTTCTCCCGCGCCGCGGGCAGGGTGGGCAGTGCTGAGTGCGGTGTTGCGGCGAGGCCAGACCTTGGATGCTTCTCTCTGCGAGC
>NW_010401247.1:0-2121 GCF_000710305.1 Buceros rhinoceros silvestris
TGCAGGGCAGGATGGCTTCGTTCGCAAGGGAGGCGCTGTCCCAGGATGAGCTCCGGAAAAGGCTCTATCAGACGCTAAAGAACCGCGGTGTCCTAGACACACTTAAGGTGTGCGTCACGTCCGCAGCTGCGGCCTGTGCTCCGCTGTGGTTAGCGGAGGGGGTGGCGGCTGGCCAGCCTGACCCTGTTTCCGACTCTCCCCAAATGCATTGTTTTTCTCAGAGCTTAATTCGTGTTCAGGGGTTTGGGTGTGGTTTTTTGTTTGGTTGGTTGGTCTTTTTTTTCGGATACGAGAGTCTTCCTAAACAAAAGTGGTTTTCATTGTGAATTAGTCTCAGAGACTTTTTCAGGAAGGTTAAAAGTCTGTTGTTTTTCTCAGAGCTTAATTCGTGTTCAGGGGTTTGGGTGTGGTTTTTTGTTTGGTTGGTTGGTCTTTTTTTTCGGATACGAGAGTCTTCCTAAACAAAGTGGTTTTCATTGTGAATTAGTCTCAGAGCCTTTTTCAGGAAGGTTAAAAGTCTGTATCAGGTCTCTGAAAATTTCTGTGCTTGAGAAGAAAGGAAAGAGAAGAATCAAAGAGGACTGGAAAGGATCTCTTAGGTTGCAGAATCTGTTTATTACCTGCTGTATGTAAGCACACTGTGTGACAATCTCCTACAGCATTCCAGTTCTGTTTTAAAACTATTCGAGCTGTGCTCTCCCCATCTGTCCGTTCAGGAGAATGTCTTAGAATATGGTTGTGTTCAAGAGAGAAAGTTTGTTCAGATTTGTAGCCTGGGTTTGTTCATGGTTGCTTTGGCCTGGTTTTTTTTTTCTTTCTCTTGCGCTGAAATTATCCTTCAGTTTAAGCAGCTCTTACACCCCTTGATGATTTACAAGCAGCAGTCCTACCTTTTGTTCGGCATTCTACAAAGCTAAGCAAGTCAAGGTTCAGTAGTCACATTGCTGGTTCCCCTGCTTCACTTTGAAGTCTTTCCTCCAATATTTTTAAATGATTGTTGTGAACTTTCAAGGCAAAGTTTAGAATGGTGTTCGTTCATCCCTCTTTTGTGGGAAAGCCTGTGAAAGGCTGCATATATCTGTTTTTGAGGCATGTTACGTTTGTAGTGTTGGTCATTCTTTGACTGACGCATCCACGTCTTGCTTTTCCCACACAATAAATCCCTTGTGTTATAGCAGAAATTCGTATCAGGCCTTAAATGCTGAAAGGTTGTATTCCATGCAGTTTCAGTTTTGCTAGTCTTTAAACATCACCTAATTGCATTTTTAACGGCATCTTGATCTTTCTATACTTCTATACACATCTTTATGTCACCAGCAAATTTTTTTAGCTCCTGCTTTTTATGTCAAATTCATTAAAATTAAAAAAATAGTAGTAAATCAAGATCTATGTTTTAAGACTACCATTGATAATCTTACAGCCAAGAATCCTCTGTTTAGGACAACTTGTTTCTTCCTCAGTGATTTCCATACCAAGCATTGAAATGCTTGAACCATTTCGTGTCTTTGACTTAGTTAAGTCTGTTAAGTATCATGCTATTTCAGTCCATTTTCCTGCTTCGTTTTCCTTGTCTAGAAGGTTGCACATCGTATTACAGATTTGGTAGCTACTCTGAGCTGAAGAATTGATACATTTGTTTTCTTATGGCTTTCTTTTGCATTCTTATGGGTTACATCTTCTAATGAGAATCCTGTCGGCTTTCTCGTGGTCTTGTCTGACTGCCGCTGCTGGTAAGAGGCAGGCTGGTTCTGGAGCTAGAGCTACGCCGAATGGCCAGCATATGTCAGCTAATTCCTGCCTTCCTTTCCCATAGCAGGGACAGGGATTTAGGCCTGTGTTTTCCACCTGCACTTTGTCACGAGGTGTATAAGAGCTTACTGGACTGGGTTGTTTTTGAGATAATGTCATCTCTGTCAAACTTGGTTGAAGCTGGACAAGTTCAGAAATTAATACAAATTTTTTTTTTCCTCTTGACTTCGTTTCTGTTGTCAGCCTAATTTCTGTAGAAAGCTGTGCTAAAATATCAGACTAATCTGATGACCTAGCTTTGTTAAGTTTTGTTAAGAATTTAGTCCCCCTTTTGGTAACAGGCTCCTTTGTTAATGAACTTTATCACTGTTG
>NW_010401247.1:2247-20420 GCF_000710305.1 Buceros rhinoceros silvestris
GTTGAAAGCTTAAAGCTCTGTTTCTGTTGAGAACTTTTAGGATGGTATAAAAAATTTATATAATTATGTAATGAAAACTATTGTTTCTTCCTTTTACAGGAGGTAGGTGTTCTGATTTTAGGCTACTTTTTTTTTTCTCTATTGTAACTCATAGAATGCAAATAAATAAAAAAAGCAATTTAATGATTATTAGTGCTTGTAGGCTTTTTTGATTAGTACTCTTTGCTTCCCTACAAAATAATTGGGCAACTAGAAAATAAAGGCACTGAATTTCCTGTTTATTTTCCCATATGCTTTTGTGATAGCATTGACAGCTTCTTGATATGAGACTTACAAGAGGACTAGTGAGTTTTCCAAGTACACCTGAACTTGAAGCCACATCAGGCAGCCTTTATTTAAGCCAGAGAGAAGAACAGGAAAGCAGTGATCTAAAAATGAAGCTGGGGATACTGGAGTGGAGTTATTGTTCTCCATCAAGAATTCACATACTTCTTTTCAGTCCTATGTTTGATACATCTCAAGGGAAAGTCAGAGATCACTCTAGCCACTTTTAAGACTGTTTTGAAGAAAGGCACAGTGTCCAAAGCACTTTTCTAAATTTTGCCGAAGTTAGTCTGTCCATTTCTGTTATGCAGGTTTTAATATAACGTGTAAAAGTAAAATGAAACTCCCCATGAATTCTGAAAAATAAAAACTCATTGAATAACATGTAAAGGGAGAATGTAATGTCTTTTCTGTATCAGACACAGCTCCGAAACCAGTTAATCCATGAACTAATGCACCCAATTTTAAATGGAGAACTTCAGCCACAAGCTGTTCAGAGTGAGGACAGTTCACTTTTGATCACAGCTTCCAACAGTTTGGTGGCAGATCATCTGCAGAGATGTGGCTATGAGTATTCGCTTTGTGTTTTCTTTCCAGAAAGTGGATTAGAGAAGAAGAAGGTAAGTTCAGCAATTTACCCCTTTGAAGACTTACTTAAAGGAGCTTTGCTTTCTGGGGGTTGTCATATTCCACAGAATTGAAAAAAAATCCACATTTGTGATAGAGAAATATAAACATGATTACAGCTTCTGATCATCTCCATAAAAGATGTCATTATTCAAGGCCATCTTTATGAATAATTTAAATTGACAATAAGCTAATGATGCTGTTCTGGGCAGACATAGCACAAGCCTTTTAAGCTCACCTCGCTTTCGCTGTAGCTGCATTCTGGTGTTACGATTTGTGAGGATGAGAGTGCTGGAGGAAACTGATCCCAATTAAAACTAGCCTCTTGTTTGGCTGTTCAGTTCTCTGAAAGTGTGGCTTATGGTCAGTTTAAGCTGCTCTAAGTACAAGCTGTGGCTGGAAAGGGCAGCCCTTGCCCTCACTTTGTTTCTTCTCTTGTGTGTATGTGGTAGGATGAAGTCAATTCTAACTGCAAAGTAGTGTTTTGACCAGGTGAGTAGCTAGTCATCATTTGTGTTAGTGGACTTACCTGATTTGTATGGTAAATCAAAAGAGGCAAGAAAGGCAGCAAGGGCATGTATCCAGGGTGGGGAGGAAACAAAACTACCTTTTCATAACTTCAGCTGATCATGAAACTGCATGATCAAACTACACATCTTAGGTAATGGAGATAAGTAAATGTAGTACTAGAAGAGCAGGCCTCTGAAAATGGTTTTACAAGGCGATAATAGATCTTTCTCTAAAAGAAAATATTCTATAACTATAAAATAGTGCCTATTATGTACTTGAAATTATTTTAAATTAGCTAATGTTTTCTAACTTACCTTTTTTTTTCCCCCCAAAGCTGTTGACTACGCAAGATCTTCTTCAGTTAATGAGGATCAATCCAAAATCCAGTCTTTACAAATCACTGGTAAAGTTCTTCCGATTTTGAAAAGAAGCTTAAATTACAATTGTGATGAAATAGACTGTCTAAAAGACCTTTTATTTCTTACAGACTTTGGGAACTCGGAAGGAAAATAAAGGTACAAGCTGTTTATACATAATGCAGACAAGGGTAATTGTGTCAGCTTCATTTTTATTAAGATCAATAGAAATTCAAATTTCTCGAGTGTATATTGGTATGGAATAATATGGATTCAGTCCTATTTTAAAACTTGCAGTACACCAGGATAATGAATATTATATTTCAGCATTATCCAACTTGTATTTGTGGTGTGGATTTAAGTACTAACATTCACCTACAAAATAAATTACTCGAACATTAGAAATACGAAAAAATCTGTGATCAGGTATTAAATATAATACTTTTTGGAAACTTTGAATTCTAACTTTGGCACACTCAGATTTTGGGTTGTGTTCGTAAGTGACTGTATTAGCTTCTCATTGGTTTATATAAGAAACAGGTCTTATGTCTGCATGATGAAACCTAGCTATGTTTCATACCTAAAGTAGCTTGATCTTCAGAAACCACTGTTGCCTTAATGAGCTCATAATTAAATTATTAATATTCTGGTCTCAAATGACCTTGGAAGTCAGAGAGACCAAAGACATGGATGAAAGGAAAAGTTACAAAAGGGCAGCTTTTGCAGAATGAGATCAAGTAGATTAGATTATGCTTATAATAAAACCTTAATAGTTCACTAGAATTTATTTTTACTTAAATAGCTCTTTTTGTAAATCTAGTAGGCTTTCTTGTACGGTGAAAGTGACTTAATTAGAGGCTCAAATTTGGTTTTGGTATGAAATCAGAACTAACTCATATTGGATCCTTATAGGTTTTCTTATGCAGATTTTAATGGGACTTACAGAGCATCATCTAAGTAAGGAAACTCAAGACACAGAAACTCAGACAACCTCAGTGCCTCTCTACAGAGAATCTCTTGGTAAGCGCAACCCGGCAAGCAAGCCTTCCCAAATATTTTCATATTGGTAAATAGAATGAATATAAAATTTTATTAATCCATACATCACTTACTCAAGTGCAGCCTGAAGTAATTATAAGTAAAAGTCATACCTATCCCTAGTACTTTGTTTTTCTAACCTTTCTTGAAATAAGGCAAAAGACCTGCTACGGTTTGTTTGGGTTTTGTTTTTAATCACTCAGATGTTTTCTTAGACATTTAGCTAAGAGCTATAGCATCTTAGGTGGACTGTAAATGTTACGTGATGAAATATAATCTGAAAAAGATAATTGTATAATGCTCACCTAGCTTATCTTTCTATGATAGTGTTTCAGTGAAAGTCAGATTGGGAGTTCTTGAATTACAATGTGCATGCTATTAGTAACACAAAAACCTGAAGCTGCATGCAAAAGAAAATTCTTGTGCATCTGTGATAAAGAGGATGAATAACTATGTAATACCTAAGCAACTGAGTGGCTCCTCCTAGGTATATGTTGTGTGGCCTAAAGCTCATAAATGGCATTGCTGTGCCGCCTCTGCCGTTGTACCAGACAGGTTTTTCTGACAGGACTACTTAGCTGTAGACTAAGGACCTTCCTGCAGAGAGACAGGTTCCTACAGTCTTTGATAGGATAACTGTGGTGACTGTGTTTAAACTATGATGGATATGTCACTCTCTTTATAGCTGAGAAGCTCCAGCTGATTGACGAACAGTTTGCGGACACCTATCCCCAGCATCAAAAATATGAATCTTTAGAAGTAAAAGTTCAGGAATATAGAAAAGAAATAGAGAAGCAGCTCCAAGCAGAAATGCATCAACAGGTATAACTCTGGTTATTTAATCTGAGGGAGACGTTTGTTAATTTTGCCTTTGTGCTTTACAAACTTGTAATACTTAAGGTAAATTGAAAGGAAAGATCTAATAGTGAGTTACAACAGTCACAGAAGTTAATCCAATATCAATTGTTAATTTGATTATATAGCATATATATTTTTTCCATTCCCTGGTTTTGTTAAACATCCACAGAATGTTCAGCTTTTTATTCTGATGTTAATTTCTGACACAACTTATTTTGATTGTCTTAATTTGGTAAATTATATTTGCTTTTTGATTACTTTGTTTTATGGAGAAAATGTTAACTCTGCTTAGCCATACTATTCATTTTCCTTCAGAGTTAAGATTTTGAAGCTTGAATTTCAATATAATGCATAGCATGAGGCATGGGAGGCATGAATTGCTGCTGTGTAGCTTGATGGGTAGTTGAGTGAGTTTATAATATCGAGGAGAATTTGCATACTATTTCAAAACAACACAGAAACACTGAAATCACAACAGGCAATATGAATTTATTTCTGGATTTTTTTCTTCTTGTAATAGAAGAGAACTCTTTTAGAGAATTGTCCTTCATTTTGGGAATAAAACTACAATTTAAGTCACACAATCCGTTAATAATCCTCAGGTCTGAAAAATAGAGCAGAGAGAATATACTGCAGTTTATTTAAATGGGTGGGGGGATGGTTATTGCCATAAATTTCTGTCAAAATAAACAGGTTTTTAGGATAGGAAAAAAATTAAGTGTAGTTCGTTTAAATATGTTTTTTCAATGAGTTTCTGTCAAGATCAGTAGTTCATTTGGATGTAAAAATGTTAATCTAATAGAGTTCTTAAACACGTTTCTAAAGGCACTCACTTGCATATAAACTCTGAAGAAATCGGTATAGTCACACTTATTCAGCTAGACAGATAGAAGGATAGAGTTAAAACAGCCGATGTATTTTACCTTCATTTTTCATTTAGTTTTTATTCCCCAACAGTCCCTGTCTTTTTAGTGTGTAAAACGTTAATTCATGTGTTGTTAAGTTTGTCTCAGTTTAAGCAAAGCAGTTGCAACAAAGGAGACTGTAATCTTAACCAGATATGAGTCCCATCTGAATTCAGTGAACTTTACTTGGGTTCCTTAGCAATGTGATGTGAATTACTGTAAGACATTTCTAATCCAATTTGTGTACGTATAAGTGATGCTGTGCTGTCTCACCAGTTCTTTAATTTTTCATACAATTTATACCCGCAGACCGGAATTCCTTCATCAGACTATTGTGCTTTTCCCCCTTGCTTTAACCTCTTTTTCTCCAGTCTCCCAATTTTTCTGTCGTTCTCTTTTTATTATTTTCCTCATTTTTTCTCACGTTTTCTGTCTTGTATGCTTGCTTTCCATTTTCTTCCAAATTTTTATTATAATTCTTTATAACCCCATTTGTTCTGGCATATATTGCACTTTACATATCATCTGGAGTCATGTTCTCTGTGGTGGTTCTGTGCAGCTGCAAGATGCATGCTTTCCCAATTGTATGCATTTAGCTTTTTTCTCAGTTTTGTAAAGAAGTATGTGAATCAAGACTTCGGTTTCTCTAACCTTCTTTATGTGGCGTTACATGGTCTAAATTTTTTTCATATGCTCAGCATGTTTTTAATAACCAGATGATTTTCTCTTGTTCCTGAGCAATTCAGGACAGATCTGCTTTGGCGATTTCTTGCATCCCCAGTCAAAAGTGGTTCTTTGAAAAAGGGGCAAGAAGAGAGACAGTGTCAGAGGAGTGTCAGAATGTGACCATTCCTTAACTGCAAACAGAGTATCACTCTTGAAGAGTGTTTTTCTTTGTAGGGCCTCTGTTTTGCTCTTCTCTAAAGCTATTTGTTTGTGTAAGATCTGCTTTGGGATGCCAGATAAATGCATGAAAGCTCTGTGAGACATGCAGATAGTGTGTATATATATACTGGTAAGATATTTCTATCGCAGTAATTTATTTTCAATTAGTTATTTCCTATATGAGAATTTCTAGGTGAAATTTAAAATTGTTTGAAGAGGAATCATCATTGTCGATTTGAAGATGGCCCTACATAATCCTCTCTTCCTCCTTTATGCAAAAGCTAGAACATTTTAAAGAAGTTGAAATAGCAAAGATTAAGATGGAGGAGAAGGCACAGACCCAGAAAGAAATCTCTGAGCTGCGTCATGAGTTAGAGAGGACACATCAAGCAAAGTCTGAAGCCTTGATTTCTCGTGAAAAGAATGCTATTGAGAGGCTTCAAAAGCAACAAGAGGTAAAGTTCCAAATATTTTTTCTTAATCTTGTACGAAATGATTCAGTGAGTTAATTAAACTGTTCTTTTATCTTTGGGAGATTTACCTTGCTATTTGGCATGGCTTATTAGTGAAAACTTTGCATTTACTTTTGTTCTCATAAATAGGGAGATGCATTTAGCAACTGCAGGAATTAGTGTGGGTAAATATCTGTGTCGAGCTGCCTGGAAAAAGAACTGTTCTGCAAGCTGGGCTTGAAGGATTTAATTGTAATAAATACTTTGAAGTCTTTTAATAACGTTGAGTTCAGAACACTGAGATTTTTTTAACAGAAGGTTGAACATAGCTTTTAGTTCTTCTGTAAACTCTTTCAGTTGTGAAGAAGGACTCTAAACTAAATGGAATATATAGTCTGTGTGGTATGGATATGCCATTTCTGTATGTCATTTTATGTAGAGTATTATTAATACCCTCTGCCTTTACTGTAAGCTAGTATCTTGTTTCATTTCTTTGAGCACTTTTTTGTTAATAAATTAATCCTTTGGGCTGTTAACTCTAGGTGTTTTGCCAGAGTAGGAACTGTTACTGCAGCACACAATACTTTGTATATAGTTCTGAATTGCTTCTCGCAGTCTCGATTACATTTGAGTTTTTGGAAGAATAGTTTGCTAGGTGTTCTGTTGCCTGTTTGCCTAGCAACCCCCTGCTGTCTACAGTAGACCTTCCTGTTCAAATAACAGTCTTCCACAAATGCTAACCACATTCTTGCTCTGCTCTGGTAGAGTTTTTTGTTGTGATGGTGGGTTTGGGGTTTTTTTGGTTGGTTGGTTTGGTTTTGAGGTTGTGTTGGGGTTTTTTCCCCTCTGAGAACACATGCTATTGGTTAACAGAGCAATCATACAGGTCTTTAGAGAGATTATTATATAGCGGTCTCTACTACTGACCTCCTTTCAATCCGAAAATTAAACATTTTATCACGATGCTATGAATTTCTTTTATGATTACGTACTTAGAAGCTTACAAGAAAACCATCTATTCTATGCTATCAGTTTTATTCTGTAGGTGTGAAATTAATTCAATAATTAAAAAAAGAAAAACACATCTAGATCAACATCTGTCAAGTGTTGCGTATGAATATTTGGTTGCTTGTGTACGCCTCGGCACTCACTGAAAAGTATGTGCTTCATTTACCTGGGAACTCTTTTAACAGAGACCAGGAGCTCTGCTGAGTTTAAGTGTATTTAGAAGGTCATTTAACCCTTTACTAAGACAACTTTATGCCCGGGAAGCACGGCTTGACAGACTGCTCTGTTTTTTGCACCAGATAAAGCAGCTGAGTCTTTCAGCACTGTCAAGTGCACATGACTTGCAAACTTGAAATGAGCACCCATATGGCAAAATCATAACTGTCGTCGTCTTAGGCAATTATTATTTCTTTGGAGAGAAATAATGCCTTTTGTACTTAAGGACAAGAAAAAAACTACTTTTTATTAATAAGAAGATATGTGACTTTTGTTATTAGCATGTTCATCACTTGGAGAATTCCTTTTACAATTTTTGATTTCTCTCAGTTAAACTGCAAAAACTGAAAGATGGCTGGTTGACTCGGTTTCAGTTTGAAGTAATGTTTTATCAGGGAGGCTTGGCATTTGTTTTTCCAACTTTGTTTTTATGAAGAACCTACAAAACTATTGTATATTTTAAAAAAGCAGATGTTTGAACATATTTATTGTGCAATTTTTTTAAAGAATTTTTCCTTTTACGTAAGTTTTAATCAGTGCTGTTTCTTAAAAAAAGAAGTGTTTACAGGTAGCCAGTAGTGACTCCATCTAAAGCATTTTTACTCAGAGTAAAAGGAGAAAGGGAATAAAAAAGTAATTGCAATTGATTTATGACTATATAAATAATATTTATTGGAGTAAGACCAATTCCTGAAGAAGATCCTTGAAAGTTTGAATGTATTAAACCATAGATACTGGTATGAAGTGTGAAGTAAAACTAGATATAATATCTTGTGATTCAGATAGAAGCAAAGGAAGTATACGCTCAGAGACAAAGTCTACTGAAAGAGATTGAAGTCGTAAGAACCAGAGAGGCGGAACTGAAGCAAAGAATTGAGGCATTTGAAGTGTAAGTTACTGAAGGGCATATACAATATGATGTTATTGTCCTGTTTCTGGAAAGCGTGCTTCAAGATGTTGCTACTTCTGTGAAGTTGAAATAGATGATGTATCCCAGAAGTTGTGTTTTGCATTTTGGGCAGTGTTGTATACAGTCTCTATTAGCGGGGTACCTCAAACAAAAAGATGTTTTGGAGTTGTTTTTTCTCTATTCCTCCTCCTCCAGCCAAAACAGTGCAGCATCACTTTGGAGGCAAGAAGCCAGATGTTTGCTTTGAAGTGCTTAAATTAAAAACAAAAGCAAACTCCAAACAACACAGTATGTAATACTAACACTCATGAGGCATGTATATGATCTTTTGTTTCTTTAGTCTTGGGGTTGCTTTTTTTTATTTTCCGACTTGTTCTCAGTGAGATCAATTCTCTTTGGTTAAATGAAAACACAACCAGTTTTGACCAGGTTTTATTTAATTTCCTTACTTTGTCATCTGTTTTTTTTATAGTAAAAATGAGTATCCTGCTTACAAAAACTTGATTTTTTTTTTTTTTTTAACTACCCAGCAGAGGGTGCTAATAGAATAGCATGCTCAGCGCCATCTCCTCTGAAGTCTTTCTCGTGTGGGAAACTGAGCTAGGGTTAATCCAGAAGAGCTGCATAATTGATTTGTACTGGATTTTAAATAGGGCAGTTTAGCTTAGGTCACATCTCCTTGTTCTTAATGAATTACAATGACAGATTCCGACAATAATTTTAAATCACTACTGTGTTCCAAGCAAGCACATTAACCTTTGATGTCTCTAAATGTTACTTAAAAAAACCAACCCAAAACTAAAGTTTTGGCTTTATAACTAGTCATTGGCTGTTTGTTTATGGGTATTTCAGGACTCAGAAACTTCAGGAAGAGAAAAATAAAGCTATTGATGATGCACTTCGACGTCGGGAGGTTGCTGTGAAGAACATAGAGGATACCTATGACCAAAAGCTTAAGACAGAACTCTTAAAGTAAATTTTTGTTTTGTCTCTAATAGGACACGTGGTACTTCCTATGAAAACAAAATAATGCATTCTATAGGATTTCTTTTGAAAAGTGTAACAAAGCAAGGACTTTGAAAACGTACAGTCATGTTTTTGTTTTATTCAGCTTGAATTCTTTACATTATTCCTTAGGCCTTTGCTAGTAAGACAAAATGTTCTGTCAGGTTCAGAAAAAGCTTGCTATAGAAAATAATTGTCTTTTGATTATAGGTTATATTATAGTTGCAGTTTAAATTCTGTGTTGTTACCTGAGAAGGAGGTGAGACATTAGTTCTATGTTTATTGACAAGAGGATTTGAAGCAGTATTAGTGACTTCCTTTGACCACAATTAAAAGAACTAACCATTTTATGAACTCAGGAAAGGCATAGAGGGGAATTTAGCAATAAAGAGATGTTGCAGGTTTCTTGGAAAACGGGTGAGAGGCACGCTAGCTCATTGTACAGATAAATTGGCCCTTGCCTTAACCCTTCCCCTTTTTTGGAGAGGGATTCTCCTGAATCCCTTCTTTCATTGACTACCATCTGCTTGGACATGGTTTCAAAGAATTTGCTTAGAAATGCTCTTTGAAAGTGTAAGACATCATCTGTGACTGCTTTTAAGGTGGTGTAGTGGGTATATCCTAACCTTGCTGTCTTACTTTCTTGGAGTGCTTGGGTCAGTCGAAGGGTCGCTTGATGCTTCAGTGCAGGCATGTGCTCTCAGCATGTTATTACCCGTGTATTCGATGGCATGAACTGGTCTTCTAGTTATGCAGTTAAACCAAATGATGGATCTGTCTTTACTCTTTGTTGCAAGTCAACAAACAATAAGCATTTTCTGTGTTAGTGTCTCTTTAATCAAGTAATAGAGGAAAGATGTAAAGAGTAGGTTTTCATGAGAATGATGCTTCAGCTGAAGCTGGGTAGATTTGAGGATTTTGTCAGAGAACAGAGAAATACAGCTAACTGACCCACCTTGATATTTTATCTAGTCCATAACAACAAGTTAAAAATAATGCCTGTAAAGTGCTTTTGGTTCATGAGGAGAAGCAGAAGTGCTGCTTAGCTTATTTTATCAGCATACAAAATATTTTAGACATGCTGCGAATGCTCAGAAAGATAAAACCCACATCCTTTTTGTCCCAAATACTTGATGAAAAGCAGCAAAGATTTATTGTATGGAAATAATGATGCTTGTTAGAAAAGGAGTCTTTTTTTTTTATTTCAACAGTGAACATTAAATGCCATAATTTGGAGAAGGATCTGAGTGGTTTGGACCATTTGCAAAAATGCGAGAGGATGCATATGTCAATATCTGAAGACATAATCTGTGTTTCAGTCCTGCGAAATGCTGAGCTCTCTTAGTTCCTGTGAATTCCAGTAAAATTGAATGGTCAAGTTGGATGACTGCTGGGTTCTGAATAGTGGTATACCTGGGCAGTGCTCAGTGTCTGGCTGGCAGACGATGATGAGCAGAGAACCCTTGGGACCTGTACTGTCCCAACACCTTCATCTGTGATCTGGATGTTGACACAGGGCATCCTCAACAACTTTGAACAAGAGGCTGAATTAAGGGGAGTGGCTTCCAGAACAGTCTTCGATAAGCTTAGGAATTGATAAATCTTAGGAATTTTAACAAGGAGAACTGCAGGGCTCCATGCTCAGGGCAGAATATCCCTGTTAATTAGTGTAAATGGGGAAAGGAATTAACTGAGGAGCTGCGTTTCTGAAGCGGACAAGGGAGTTATTGTGAATGCCAGGTTGCCTGTGAGCCAGCAGCACACTCTGGCAAATAAGGCAAACGGCACGGTGGGTGACATTAGTAGCAACATGGCCAACAGACTCAGGGAAGTTATTACCCCCTTCAGGTACTGCTAGGAATACCATGTCCAGGTTTGGGTTACTCAATTCAAGAAAGTCATGAAGAAGCTGTAGAGGGCCTAGTAAACATCTATCAAGATAGATAGTTGTGGGACTATCAGATGCGACCTTTGAGTTCAGATGGCAGGGACCATAAATTGTGCCTTGGGAGATTCGCCTTGGACATGAGGAAACAGGTTTTTACTGGGAGGGTAGTACAGTATTGGCACAGGTCATCCAGGGAGGTGGCGAAATACTGGGTGTTCTTTGAGGTTTTCAAGACTTGGCTAGGAAGAGCCACAGCTGATCTACTCTAGAGTTGGCAGTAGTCTTGGTTTTGAGCAGTTGGTTGAATGAGGTGATTGTCAGGGCCTTTTCCAAACATTTCAGTGGCTCTGCAGTAACAAATTTTGTCAGTAAGTAATTGTGTGATTATAGCTTAGTTTGGGAAGGACTGGAATATAAACGACAGACTTACTTTGGGAATACATAATTCTTTATAATTCTAGATACCAGCTTGAATTAAAAGAAGAATACATAGCCAGAAGCAATAAAGTTACTGAGGATGAGAAAAAAAATAAAGGTAACCATCTCTCTGAGATTAATAAAGTAGCTGTTTATCTCTAGAGCTTTTACTAACAGATTTCAAAACACTGTTTTTACTAAACATTCATGGTATTCAGTGACAGTGGTGTAAGTGACAGAAAAGCCGTCAAAATAGGTTTTTGAAAACCTGTAGCAGGATCCAGTGACAGACCAGCAACATCTTGCTGTTTGGGATGCAGTGGGAACCGTGAGCTGCTGCCTTACACAGAGGCTGCAAAGCATTTTGCTTCTTCAGTTTCCCATCTCCTTTTGAATCCCACTAGCTCATTCGTTCTCTGATTGAACTCTGCTACAGTCCTGTACCATATCCTGGAACAGTTGGAGTTTCTACATTTGTTATGCACAGGATGTTTAACCGGAGCTTGAGGAAGAGAGCTGGGATGGATAACGTTTAGACTTTTGAGACATATGAAAGAAAAGATATATCGTGTGCATAAGAATTTGATTTACTCCATTCTAAAGGAGTGCATATGACATTCAGTCATTTTTATGTCTTGAATTAAATTGAATGTTGGTTTTAGCAGCTTAAACTGTTTTTTGCTGATGCAGTTTTTTACTGTAATACTCTACTAACTTTAATTCTGCATTTGTAATCCTCCCTGCAGAGAAAGCTGTGCTTTTGCATGAAGAAGCTGTTGCTGTTAATTCGAAAAAGGAGGAACTCAAGCAAGCTATATCACGCACAAAAGAGCTTGAGGTAATTGTAAACAGGAGTTTAAAGAAGCCATATTCTAATTAGTGCATCTGAGTTACATTTAAAAAAAAAAAGAAAATGTGAAATAAAGATTAAGTAGTACGGCAGTACATAAGCTTCTAAACTGTTCTTTATCTGCAGCTGGATTTGGAGTCAGCGAAGGCCCAGGTTCTGTTGGTAAATAAAGAGAATCAGTTGCTGATAGAAAAACTGAAAGAAGTATCAGACTATTCTTTGCTAAAGGAGGAGAAACTGGAGCTCCAAGTGCAGAATAAACTACTTAGGCAACAGTTGGATGAGACTCGCAGTGAGAACCAGCATCTTCGAGACAGTCAGTGTGAATGATTTAGTAATTTCCTAATTTATATTTCCATATGAGTGTTTAGAAATAAATTTTCATTAAAATATGTTCTTTGTATTATGTTTACTAGTAGTTTTCGCTAAACCCCAACCAATGTTTGTGTAAAATGAAACAGTCCTCAACTGTGTAAGTTTGTTTGGTGTATAGTAGAAATCCCGAATTAAATGGTAGCTGCAATAGTATGAAGAATATCTCTTTCACCCTTTGAAAAAAGCAGTGCAATATTTCTAACCATAGCATTACTGTGGCTAATAATGGTAATAGAATGTTGCATTATGTAATTGTAAATGCTTGCCTGAATATAGTTATAAAACACCAAGTATTTTTAATGGGCATTTTAGATTACGGGAGAGTAGGGATATGCACCCAGTTACATAAGGTAAGGATATGTATTTTTCTTCCAGAATAGGACAGGCTGGATCTAGTTCGTAAATGACTACAACAAAAATTTCGGTCCTTTGCAAAAGGAAGAAAAAATCCCTAAGTACTTTATTCAAACAAAGCATTGTTATGTTCCTAAAAACAAATTGGCTTTACGTTTTGAAGTGGTCTCGTGCAGAAAAGTGCACGCTGGTTATTCTGTGGCTGAGTGTCTAATATTTATCTTTCTGTGTAGAGCTGTCCCAGCCCTCGGCGGAGCACCTGGCCTGCCAGGTGGAGCTGAGGAGGGTGGAACATTCTAGGAAACTGGCACAGGATGAATTTGAAAGTCAGAGGCAAATTTTGGAAAAGCAGCTACAAAGTGAGGTAAATTATTCGTATTCAAAAATAATTTGAATACTTTCTTCTTCCTGTCATCTTGTTCACATTTATCTATGGACCTGTGCAGGCCATTTGACATGTAGTTTTGGGGTTTGTTTATACTCTGCTTATTTTTGTGTAAACAGCTCTGAAGAAAACAAAATAAAATAACACACGCAAATCTAAAAAATTAACCCAACATAATCAAAGTAAATCTTTCCAAGTAATTAAGTTGTTAGCGCTGACTTTCAGGAGCATACTGTCTGTGTATGGTTTGACTGGACCTGAAAAATATTCACAAACAAATATTCAACTGGTTGAGATTATTGATTTTGCTTGAATTATGCTGGTTTTTGTTTTTCTCTCAATCGTCTTCTATAGGTTGAGCGTTGTGCCCAGTTAAAGGCCCAACTGTTGGACTCTGAAGCTACTGTCAGGAAGTTAAATGTGCAGGTCGAGGAACTGAAATTGCAGGTGAAACAAACACAGGCAGGTTTGTATCTTTCACCAGAGCAGTCCTTTATGAAGTTCAGTTACCTAACCAGTGTAAGAATTTCCAGCAGCTTTGGTTGCATAGAACTAATATACCACCAGTGAGCAGGTTTCAAGTTCAAAATCAAAATCTCTTTAAAAGCCCAATTTAAAAGCGGACTCGTTACAATTTCCCTTCCTTTCAGAAAACAAACTTATAGGAGGAAAGGAAAACATTCCTCCCTGAATACTTGCGTGGGGTTTTTTTGTCTGTTTTTCCTCAGTATGAAGACATCAACGTTTGGTGTTAAAATAATCACTATTTTCCAGGAGGCCTGTTGTGGTTTAATGCATTTTGACTCTTGAAGGTTCATAATAAGAATAAAATCAATTTATTTTGCATATCTCACAAATTTAAATCTTAGTTTTAAAAAGTTGTTGTCAAGACTAATAACTTTTGCCCCTTGTTATGGGCATTAGAAAGAGAGAGGCACTTGGGTGAAGCAATTCAGTCTGCTGAAGAAATGTAGTTCTCAAGATGCCTATCTGTCAAATTGCTAATATCAAGTATGATGAATACAAGCTTTAGGATGTATATTTAATCTAAAAATAATGGAATTTAATTCTGCAGTGATTATGCGTTACGTACAGCATGTGTTGCACTGAACCAGTTCAGTATATGCAATTCTTTATATTATTCACTAGTCCGATATGTACATTTTCATATATAGTACAAGTATCGGTACTGTTTCAAATTGGAAATTTGTTAGTGTTAAAATAACAGATACATATTTTAATTAAATGACCAGAAGTATTGCAGGGACTTTTATTTTGCAGCAGAGTTAAGGATGTCATTGAAGAACAATTAATGTAGAATAAAAGCAAGGTGGTTATTTTGCTAAAATACAGCCCTATGGATTGGTCTCTTGGTCTTGCTCAAGCATACAAGTGCAAGCCAGGAAGCAGGCAGACTCAAAACATTAAATTTAACTGACAGTTTTGGAGAAGTGTGTGTGTGTTTTTTGTGTTGTTTTTTTTTTTGTTTTTCTTTTAACCCGACAACGTTCTCTATGTTCTGTGTTGGTTTTCTCTAAATTTCTTTTCTGATCTAAATTGAAGGAAACTGTTAAGAGTTGTGGCCTGCCCTGACTCCCTCACCCTTTAACAGTGTGATTGGATATAATGTATCTGAAGTGGTGATGTTTTAATTTTTCTTTATTTATTTAAACATAATTTATGAAATAACATTATAGAGTGCATACTTCAGGTAGTTTTACATGGAAGGATTATGTATTAAAAAATAATATCAGTGATAATTTGCAGCTAAGCAGCTACATTAAAAAACTTTTAAATCAACCCATAAAGTTCTCAAAATTTAAGACAAGTTGATGTTAAAATAATTTTTATCAAATAGGGGTTTAAATACTGTGTCTTACTGTTTCTGTTTCATTATGAACCTCCCTCTCTTGCTCTTTACCATCACTCAGTTCTTCTTGCTGTCATTTAGCTCTGGAAAATGAAGTGTATCGGAATCCAAAGCCTTCGCTTGTCGATCGCTCTGTCCTTGACTTCACTGGTGACAGAATTGTACCTCATGATGTTTATGTGGATAGCGCCTTCCTGAATCAAGTTATGACCAATGCGGTGAAGGTAAATGCTGTGCCAAGAGCTGGCTATCAGCAGCAGTTACAGCCACGCAGCGCTTCTCCGGATTCTGACCTGGAGTGTGTGGCGCAAACCCGGGCTAGAATAAAAGAACTAGAGAAAGAGGCAGAGTATTTGGAAGAAGCCTACAGGAACTACCAACACAGAATCATGCAGGGTGCAGCTGCAAGCAGAACGCCAAGGAAGATACAGTCTCCTTTACTTGTAGCATGTGCTGTTAGTAGACCCCCCTTGACTACCCAGCATGAGCTTCTAGAGGATGATTCCAGCTCCCAGCATTCCCCCCTGAGCAGCCCAAGAGGTGAAAAACACACCAAAAGAACTGGGGAGGTCAATGTCTTTAAAAACCCCTTAACACCACCACACAGGGGAGCGTCTGCTTCAAGACGCCTTTCTTCTACGCCTGTTTCCAAATTGGAAAGAGATCTCGGTAACAAGAGAACTTCAGATGGTAAGTCATGATTGTTAATGTGGTGTGGTATTGGGGTTTTACTCACTGTCCCTTCTGCGCTATGGGAAGAGAAAGATGAGCAGTGGTAGTCTACTGCTCATTTGTTATTTGCGAAAAGGCAGGAGAAGTCAGAGGCAAAATATGCTTGCTGCTTGGAGTGTTGCTGCTTCATGGAAACAAGTACTGGAGAAGTACATTAAGGGAGGCTAAACTTGCTGCACTTAGCTTTAAAGAGGAGACTGCACCATATAATTGCCTACAGGTGTAATCTTATGATATGCAGAATTTCAATCAAAGATTGCTATTAAGTGTAAGTGGTATGCAACATTAATTCTGATTTCCTAGTTTTAATAACCCTCCTGCTGTATTCCTATCCTTTCATTTAGCTATTGTAGTTAACGCATGCAGCCGAGGATCATTTCTTCTGCTTTTCTTAAATTGAGTTTTCCCATCTGAAGGGTCCAGATTAGCTTTTGTTTGTTCTTTTGCTACGACATCTTTATCAAATATTCCTCAATGATTGTAAATTAGTATTTGGTCATGATCAGAAAATTGTGATTTGCTATTAATTTCACAGTGTCAAATAATTATATCGTCTTTTTTTGTTTTAAAGGGGCAGTACTCAGAAAAGCAAGCAAAATAGACAAGAATTAAATTTAAAAACTGTTATGGTGTTTCAAATCTGCGGTACATGTGCTTCTTGAGTCATGCAATTCTTGTCACTCTAGCTCAATGTGGGTTTAATAGGATGAAGAAAAGAGGTAGTAACAAAAAAAAAAAAAGATAATGACCAGCGTCTACATGAAGGAAGGTTCAATATAAGAAGGGCAGCTTAGTTTGGAGAAGTTGGCAGAGGTAGGCTGTGGGAAATCTGAAAAGCAATGAGTGATGTGGAAAAGGTGAAAAGGGATTGATTAGTCACTGCTTCACAGCCCCCCCTTAATTTCACAAATCCTGTGAAATTGAAAGGAAAGAGAAGGAAGTATTTTTCATACCATGAGTAAGTTGTGGAATTTATTGCTTGTGTGGGAACAAGTATGGATGCAGGAATACAACTTCCCTGTCAGGAGGACCCAAAGAAGTATTGACTGGGGAAAGGTTGGGATGAGTGTTCCCAGAAGTAAGATGCAAGTGTTTCCCTTTTTGAATTGTAGTTTAGTTTTGTTTAGTAATGGGCACTGTTACAAACGTCTTACAAACAGTCTGATCTACTGTGGCTGTCCCTGTGTTTCTGCATGTGGACTATCATATTCAGTTACTGAAAACACATTTGAAAACTTGGGACTTTCAAAGTAGTCTTAAGTTTTCCCGGTCAGCTTCTGTATAAAGTACTTACAGACTGTTTGTTTAATACTGCACACACACAAAACCTATTATAAAGTAGAGTTTTGTTGTAAAATTGGGAAGTGTAAAAATCCAATTTGCGCGTGTAACCTTAACAATCAGAGTCCCCATCGTTGTACCTGTCAGAGGCCAGTTATTTGATGGCTGGTCTCTTTTTATCATTGGATCTGTGCTTAATGCACAAGACAGACTTGTTCTGGAGAGGGGTAACAGTTGAATAACAAAGGAGGGCATTACCTGACTTAAGTGTTACAGAAATTGAGTGGTATGTAGTCTAGAAAACTGGTTTGCAGCTGGGTAATATGTTCTCAAGGTGAGCTGATGTGGTGCTTGCCCCAGTAACCTCAGTACTGTTGAGCTGTGGAGTGATTTACCTGCTTCCAGTTAGGTCTGTCTTCTCTCCTGATAGATACGTCACCTCTGTTTTTCAAGAGTCTGCTGAGAAGGGGTGCTTTCGTACTGCTACGTATGTTATCCTTTGTGCTAGAGGTGGCTGAAGCACCAGATATGCTTTTGCTAGGAAACCATAAGTCTTTCTGGAAGCTTCCGTGAAGCTTTTCAGTGTTGCTGAAGATGCCAGCCTAAACAGCTCAGAATAAATTTTAGGAGGTAAAAGACATCACACACGTGAGTCTGAGAGTTTTCCTTTTAAGTGAGTTATACGTCAGTGACAACTGCAGCTCCGTTGTCAGCACTGATCTTCAAAGGATGAAAGGACAAAGTGTGACCTCCTGTAAAATACTTGCAGTTGACAGATCTAGCAGCTGATATGCTGCGTAATCAGTCACTGGAAGGGTATGTGGTTTTCTCCCTGCCTTTAAATTAGGTCGTGTGTTTGACTGTTTTCCTTCCCAAGCCTACGCATGTTGGACGTCTTTCAGGCTTTGACTTTCTACTGGGAAAGAG
>NW_010401247.1:20517-27570 GCF_000710305.1 Buceros rhinoceros silvestris
CCATTTCTTTGAGAGCAACTAAAAGTAGGACAGGATCCTTTTATGTTTTTGTCTGCTTACTGCCTCCAATCTCTGGGCAGTAACACCGACCAAGAAATAGTTACTGAGAAAAAAGCTCTGCCATCTGACCCATGGCCCTTATTACGTGATCAGTATGTCTCACCTTGAACATTATTTGACCAAATCTCTTACCTTCTGACAAGAAAGAGCAAGGCTGGTAGAGTCTTGCAGACAGCATACTGGGAGCCAGAGACCTCAGCTATCTGTCTTTTATTAGAAAATCAGTAAGTTCAATCCTAGATAACTGGGTGGTAGTAAATTGTTGTATGAGAATGGCTGGTGTGCCACCTGTGTCCTGATAGGCAGTAGTGTGACACCAGGGAGGTGCGTGCAGGAAGTACTATGCTGCTGTTCTTGTCCGCTTGTTCCGCATGTGAAAATTTGACAAGTTATTTTATTGAAGGTTGGTTGTGGGTAGGCTGAGTGTTCCCACCACAAACAGGTACTGCTGATACAGGAGTACGACATAACTGCACGTTCCTGTTCTGCTAGTGCTCAGCTTCCTTAGAGGGTGTTCACCTGTGTTGCATGGGCATAGGGGCTGTCTGGAGATAAAAACCCATGGGCAACACCTAGCCTGAAGCATCCCTGACTTCTGCAGTGTGATGTGCGCCATGAGCGGGGTCCACTTCTATACAACCACCTGAAAGAACTTCAGGTATGGGAGTGTTAATAATGGCTTTTCATCTCCCTCTTGAGCCAAATTAGCACGGGCTAGAGTAACAGTCATTTTGTCAGTAAAGTGAATAAAAAACGGCAGTACCTGCTTACTGAGTAAATATTTCATCTTGTTGACAAAAATAATAATTCGTAGTCTAGTAATGACAGACCTGTGTAGCTGCACAGGAAAGGAAAACTAAGATTGCAAAGCAAAATTTAACCAAAGCACCGGACTTTGCAAATTTGGTTAAAAGCCTTTTAATGCAGGGGTTTTGGTTTTTACCTTGGTTTCTTAGGAAACTCAAGACTTCTCTAGTCATACTGTCTGTCTGTTTCCTTCCCTGATAACTTTACAGCTTTTGGTAAGAGGAGAAAAATTTTGAAGATTTTCTTCTTTGCTTCATCACCGGTTTTCACAAATCTTTAGAACATGAAACCTCCAGGTTAAATTTCCGAACGAAGTATGGCCTTTGGGGCACCTCAAGCATTATCTTTTGCTGGCTAGTGAGCACATCCCGAGCTTGAAATCTGTGCCCATAACTGCTCCTCTGATGCTCAGTATGGAAGAAATTCCTCGGTGTTTGGCAGAGGGGCTGCAGTTTGCGGGGGATGTGGATGTATGATAGAGTGATGATAATCATAGGCTTTGCAAGGAGTAAGTTTATGATGGTGAAGGCTTCTAGAGCAGAATTTCCATACAGGAAAAGAAAAAACAACCAAAAACCAAACCAGTACAAGAAAGTTCATGTTAACATCTAACAGTTAATTGTCCTATAGTGGTGGTGCGTGCATAGTCCAATTATGCATGTGTTGTAAAAACTAACCTTGTCTGAGAAATGGTAGGACAAATAACTGATCAATAGAAATTGTGGGATTTTTATTCTGCAGACATCAGCGGCTCCTACCTTGCCTCTTCACAGCAAAGCGTTGACCAGGTGCTTTCTCCTATTTCAAAGCCACATCTACTTTCATCTTCTGAGTCTGTTTCTTCCTCACCATCCACTCGTGGACAGAAAACCAGGTAACATTGTTTGCAAAGCAAGATTTTTAACCTTTTAAAAGACACATTTATCTAACTGTTCGTGGCGATAACTGCTTTTACAGTTCAAGTTCAAGCCATTGATTTTGTGAGAACTTTTCTAAAGGTGGATAGGGATTTCTGTTCTTGAATACTGTGTCTCAAGAGGAACTTAAGTTACAAAAAACCCAACACCCTCTCCTCCCAAATCCAAATACCTTTGGCAAATATGATTTGACATTTTCACCTCTGTTAAATTTGTGCTTCCTTACAGTGCCAAGTTATGTGCTGTGAAATACTTAAACCTTGAGTGCACTGGAAACTTCAGATACATGTTGTGTTTCTTCCAGAAAAGAAAAAAAAAAAAAGTCTTGCCCTATGACAAAGTAAAACTTCAGTGATTTACAAAATATTCTGTAAAGTCGTTTCACTGTTACAGCTGAGAAAGAGTGAAAGGTTATTCCAAAGATTCCCTCTGTTGGGGCAAGCACTAGCTCCAGAGCCTGACAAGTTATGTGCTGTGAAATACTTAAACCTTGAGGGCACGGGAAACTTCAGATACATTTTGTGTTTCTTCCAGAAAAAAAAAAAAAAAAAAAGTCTTGCCCTATGACAAAGTAAAACTTCAGTGATTTACAAAATATTCTGTAAAGTCGTTTCACTGTTACAGCTGAGAAAGAGTGAAAGGTTATTCCAAAGATTCCCTCTGTTGGGGCAAGCACTAGCTCCAGAGCCTGAAAAATCCACTGCCATGGAAAAGTAAAAGACTAACAAGCTTGGAGGGTGAGTGTGTGAGGCGTCCTAAGCACATGTTGGTTTAATGCAGATAGAGCAAACTGATAAATATCGATCACTGAAACTTAGCTCAAATTCTGCTCTTTAAGGATATTAATGTTTAGAACTGTGCTTCTCAGCGTTTTCAGAATCTGCTACTTCAAGCAGTGCAAGTATTGCTTTGTAACCGTCTGAGGCTTTTAAGATAGAAGGCGGTTCATTTGGGGTGCGCTGTCATCCCTAAGGCACACCTGACAGACACAAGTCACCAAAGGTTTAGATGTTCCTGGGCTCAGGTCAGACTGACTTACTTACTTCATTGGTTTTCACACCGCTGTAGATACCTCATTAGATACAGCTCTACATTTTACAGTCAACTTTTGTTCTTGCCCTTCTTTGCTTTTCCACTGCTCACACGTCAGTGTTCTGACAGACTTTTGACAGCAGGGCGTGGTGTCGATTCTCAAATTTCAAGAGACCTGCAAAATCTTTAGGGCTCGAAATCTATTGTATCAGTGTAGACCTCCTGTTTCAATGTATTTCCTTACAGAGTAGACCACTCTGACAGCGGAATGAAAGATTCATTGTTAATAAATAAATACTCTGTTAATCACTAATGCCAGAAGGGGTGTTTTCTGAAAGTTTCCTAAAAATGTAAAATCTGTTCCTAAAAGTAAATCTGAGATCAACAACCACTGACTTGCATGCCTATGCATAATATCTATGAAAAAATTGTATTTTTTTTAAACATGTGAGGAATGTGTACATATGTCCAAGATGTATCTGATTTCCCGGTGTCCCATAACTTTGGACCATATTGATAATTTTAAAATCTAGACTGTATAAGAATAATGTTACAAGTGGAAAGGTGAATATTACTTGGCATATCTTCTTTACAACAATCCTACCAGACGTCTCACCCTCATATGAATTACCTGAATGTGAACATATTTTTAGTGGTTAGCTGTCATGAGCTCTTTTGGGATTTGACAGATTTGACAGCAGGCCTCTGTGCCATCCCTATAAATGTGATCCTGATAAAGGCTAACAAGAATTTTTGCTGACATTGTAGACTAATTTGAGAACAAACCTCATTTCAGAAGACAAAGTTGTATCTTTAGAGGAGTAAATGTCATTTTTCAATGGCAAAATTATTTTGCCAGGAAAAGGTAAAACTACAAGCTCGTCACAAATTCCTGTCAAAAGCAGTAATAGTTTCTCATCTTTCCCGTATCAGAACAGGCCTTCTGTGTGTGCTCGATGTTCAGAAGCTAATCCAGGTTATATCTGATGCACACGAAACCCCTTAATAAAAAAAAGGCCGCCAATTCCTTGAGCAAAGCTGTGTCTCTCTTACTGTGTCCCTATTTTTCACATCTGTGACCTGACTGACAGCTTTTGCTGATTGAAGCTCACTAATTTCTTCTGCCTGTTTGAGAATTTAAATGAAGGCAATGGTACGTTCTCACTTCATTCATGAACAGGCGGTAATGCTGACTTTTTTCTCTGAAGAGTCCCAGTCTCCTTTGTGGGAATGGGGTGCGTAGCAGAAGTATTCTCTTTTCCTTCGGGTTGGTGTTTTTTTGTTTTTTGGTTTTTTTAAGATCTCTTTTAAGTAAATGAGTAACTTGGAAAAATTAAGCTGCATAAAAATGACTTCTCTTTCTTCCCTGTATCTCTTATTTCCATGTATGAATTTCTTCCTTCTTAATGGTCACTCATGCCTCTTCAAAACTGATAATCCTGAATAGGTGTCTTCAGGAAAAGCTTGAGTATTTAATTTTTAATGTTTCTTTCCTAAGAAGAGACACTTGAATTGGCCTTAACCTTCTAGCCACCATTCCAGATTGGCTGATGAAAGACAGCTTCTCCTGGGGCAGCTCTAGCTTGTAGGTCTTTATTTCGTTGTTATTGAGCCCTCAATATATATTTAATGTAGAGAGGATCTCTTCTGTGGTTAGCATTTGAGGAGAGCCTCTATGTTCTTGGCCTTCAAAAGAAGCTGTTGGGATTTCTAGGGTCTGCGATGAGGTTAGTTCCTTTCAGTGGCGTTCTCTTCTTTCCCTGCTCATTCACATTTTCTACATTATGTCTCAGATTTGCAGTATTCCTGTGACAGAACTTAAAGTGAAGGTTGAATGTTAACCTGCATGTTAAGGTGTTATGGGAAAATGCTTTAGTGCTGTGAGGGGACTGTGCTTCTCTGAAGGCTGTTGTAGAGTCCGTGCTGCCTGAAGAGTGAACAATGTGAGAAGTGACATTGCAGAGAACAGGCTAGGGTCAGGGCAGGCAGCTGTGGGTTGTAGTTGCTTTCTTGGATTCCTTGTGACAAAGCAAGAATATGAGGTCCCAGTAATTTTCTTGAAATCACTGCTTTCCCAAGACTTGCCTCAAAGGGAAAACATTCTTTCGTTGAGCTTTTTTTAATTTCTTGTGCCTTGGACTGTTTTTTGTTACATAAAATATTTGAGAAACACATGTGTGGGCTTTTCCAGCGATTTATTCTCACTATTAGGTAAAAACCATATCACTGATGGGTGTTGTGGGATTAGTTTATGACCTGTAGATTTTAAGTGGCAATGGGAACTTCTTCGAAAGGAAAAGAAAATATGATGCTGTTAACACCAGTAAGCCATTAGAAGTTAGACCTCTGTCAGTGGGGAAGAACAACTGTGCCTGTGACTACAGGAGCTCATTGTTTATTTATGTTTCAAGATATGCGTGGTATGAAGGAAGCCAATAAACACAGACTAGAGGAAGGAAGACTAGAATTATAAAGCAGATTATTATCTGAACCATTCCTTTTTTTTTAGGGCTGAAGAAAGTGATTGTGAGGTTTGTTACCAGTTTTAGGCTAAAAAAGACGTTCTGGACATTAACAAAACAGTTTAGATAGTGGTTCTTGTTTTGTTTAAGCTTTAATGGTAATTTTAAGCATAACTCATGCAATTTAACCATTGTTGTTGATTAGCAGACCAGTACTGCGTTGTGGAATGTGACATGAGGTGCAGTCCAGGGTTTGACTGCCAACTTTTTATGATGGAATGAATTTTGAAAAACTGTTTGGAAATACATGTGTTTACTCATCTTCCTGAGACAGATCTCTTCAGTTTGCTGAAACTGAGGCAGTGTATTGACTGCCTTTCTAGCAGTGTTGCACGACATAGTCTTGAAGAAAGTGGCATGCATGTCCTTGTACCTTGCGTCCTTAAGAGTTATTTAACACTTAACCATTTCTGTGAGGGAAAGACTAGAAACATGAAGTAGACATCCAGAAGCTCCGTTTGCTCTGTGCTATTTAATGTACAGGGTATTTCTCCCCGCTGATGTTCTGCACTACCCGTCTGACAATGCGGAGCTATTTGCTTGCCCCAGACATACTTTATTTTTTTTTATTGAACAGGTTTCACGATGGGGGTACGCTTTGTTTGTTCTCCACTTTTGCCCCACAGAAGACCTGAATTCCTTAGAAATCGTAAGCACAAACATATTTATGCCGTGGCAAAGAGCACCAGCTGGTGTGGAGTAAGCTCCTTTGTCAAGTGCTGCTGCTGAATGTCATTAGTGACCTGCACTCCTTTTGCTAGTCTGGTTCTGGTCAGAGTTTAGTAGCTGGGTCACGTGGGATGTATTGTTCTTTCACATTATCTTTCTGATGAGATAAACAGGGATTTAGAATGAGGGCACTAACCTCATTTTTCATAGAATCCAGGTTTTCACCCCTACATGCATGTTTTGCCAGACATCTAATCCTAATAACGTTTCAAACATGTCTGTTAAGATGACATTGAAATGGAAATTACTGTAACACACAATCTAAAAAGACAAACTTCTTAATTTCAGTTGTCACAATTTATTGTATTTCTCCCCCTCCTTTTTTTTTTTTTTCTTCCTCCTTTTTATGCCTTTTGAGGCTGTATTTTGTTTTAATGTAATGCCTTAATGTCATATGTAGGCCTTGGGGAAAGGCTGCAGGGAGGTATCTATCAGAGCTGACTTTTACCTGGTAAAAGTTAGAGAACCATATTTAAATACTTCAACTTTTGAGACAGAAATTTACAGCACTTCAGTTGTGTGATTTTTACATTTGGTTTAGTCTGTTGCTAAGCATGTGAGAAATGCTGGTATTTAAATATCAGATTACTATTTGCTTAAAAGTAACATTTAATAAATTATTTTTGTTCCTCCTTCTTCTTTCAGACTTCATAATGAAGGAACTAAACATGATTTCAGTGATATGCCCAGACCAGAGAAACTAACGTACGAGGACCTTGAAGAATGTGTTTCTTCTCCTGAATGTAAGTTTTAGTGCACTTCAGCCTGTTTAACGCTTTAGGGCTTAACACTTGTAAGACAATCGTCTTGATAGTTTAAGACTGTAGTTGGGGCGAAAAAATTCTAACCGATGTTGGAAATAAGAAAACAAACTGTCTCAGATGAAGAGGGACTAGTTTTCTTCACATTTGCATCTTTAGAGGAGAAGGGTATGTAGTAATAAGCAGACACTAAAATTGCTTCTGAAATTTACTTTTTGTATATAA
>NW_010401248.1:0-340 GCF_000710305.1 Buceros rhinoceros silvestris
AAAAAAAAAAAAAAAGAAGAAAACCCTGAGGTTTGGAAATCGGTTTTCATCATCATTTCAAAGAGAGAACGAAGTGTTGATGACTACAAGCCAGAAAGGGAGCTGCTGGCACTGCTTTCCCCGGCTGCTCGTGGCTGGGGGGCACGAGCCCTGCACCCAGTCCCATGTCTCCAGCCGATGCAGGACCTGGGGCTGGTCTCAAACCCTTCCTAGGCTCTCTGCAGAGAGCTTCTGTTACAGAGCCCATAAATCTTCTCAGCTGAAGTGCCGTCCAACACGATAGCATTCCTGTCCCGCAGGAGAAGCTGTATTGTTATTTCCTTATTGGCTGAAGCGTTTC
>NW_010401248.1:481-1060 GCF_000710305.1 Buceros rhinoceros silvestris
GTCCCCAGCCGATGCAGGACCTGGGGCTGATCTCAAACCCTTCCTAGGCTCTCTGCAGAGAGCTTCTGTTACAGAGCCCATAAATCTTCTCAGCTGAAGTGCCGTCCAACACGATAGCATTCCTGTCCCGCAGGAGAAGCTGTATTGTTATTTCCTTATTGGCTGAAGTGTTTCCCAGAAAGGGGAGAGCTGGGGCTGGGAGCCGGCTGGGACAAGAGGGGACGGAGGGGCTGGGGCTGTCCGTCAGACCAGACCGGTGGTTCTCTGCATCCACGGCCCAAGACAGGCTGGAGGGTCGCTGCGGCCCCTCTGTGATCGGGAGGTGTCCCTAGGGAGGGAGGTAAATTCAATATGTGTTTTCCAGAAAAGCAACGTCATCCAGGACCCCGAGCAGAGCCTGCTTCCCTCCTACGGCCACAGAGCCCACACGACCTCCAAAGCTTGTAAGGAGACGTTTATTTTCCAGCTTTTCCTTTGTAAGATGCTTTTCTGAAGTATGTGTTTCACGAATGAGGGGTTGGACTTCCACCCTTCCCTTTGCAGAAATACGGAGCTTGCCGTTGGGGAATTTTTCCTGCT
>NW_010401248.1:1232-5374 GCF_000710305.1 Buceros rhinoceros silvestris
TAATTTCCTGTTTAATTGGTAAGAGGATGAAGTAAGTGCCCTAATCAGCCTTTTCTGTCTCTAATTTCTGCCTAACTCTGACATTACTTGCCCCAGCTTGATGGCACAGTGAGCCCGGCGTGTGTGGTGGAGTTATCCCCGTTTACGTTGGAGTGGTGGTGGGAAGCATCAGGCTCGTGGGCTCACAGCTTTCCTTGGTTCATTTTAATCCTGAACAGCCTTACCTGGAGCTGCGAGTCGCTCTGCCTCCCTGTTCTCCCTGCACCACTGTCGGGAAGCAGGCCAGCCCCATTCTTGCCCAGATGCTCACCCCAGGCTAATAAAAGCACCGGGTTCCCCACAGCAAAACTCATCTCCTGTGACCCACCGCAGCCAGCGCTGGCTGCCACAGCACGTGGCCAGCGTCTGATCCCGGCCGGCACAAGGAAAACTGCTCCAAGGTTTTCTTGTTATGGAGAGAGATGAAAAAATGACTACACCCTCCTCAGGACTGGGCTGGGTCCCGCCGTCTGCTCAGTCTCAGCAAGCAGAAGCAGATCCAGAATCAGGCTTCATCCTGCTGGGGAGGGATTTGGTGTTTCACAACTGGTTCTGCTGAAATGGAGCTGTGCCGACCACCCTCCCCTGTGCCATCACCCCCCGACTGCCGAAGGGCTGCACCTCTACACTTTGGCAACTTAAAATGATCTCCCAGTGCCACAGAAAGACGGCCTCGCCCCTTCCCACAGACCAGTTTCTCACTCCTCTGCCTCTCTCTGTTGAACTATTTCCCTGAAATTTATCACCTGTTTTCCTTCCCTTGGTCCCATCTTCCTAATTACACATTCCTCTACCTTGCTAAATCACTCCCCTCCCTTCTTCTTGCTGACACCCTTTAAACTAGTTGGAGGTCAGTGGTCTGACACTTCTGCCTCGTTTTTCTGCCCATCCCCCTCCACCAACACGCAGTGGCTGCACTCTGCAGACCCTCTGCCATGAAAGGGGTTTTTCCCTCCTGGTTTCATTGCCGGTCCTCCCAACAGCCCGCCAAACCATCCAGATGGTCATCCTCTTCCTCCTCTTCCTCCTCCTCTCCAGCCCTCCTCATGCAATGCTCCTTGGGCTCTCTGCCCTCCCTATCCTCTCTCCCTCATGCCCAACAGCCGAGTTCTCCTGCATCAGCTTGTGTTTGGGGGTGTGTGACTGGAGTCCTGGCTGACCACAGGCAGCTCCGGCTGCGGGGGTAAGGCACGCAGCGATGGCTCTGTCCTAGGGGGGCACATGCATGCTCTGCCACTGCTGCCAGGGCTGCAGCCCCCAGGGAAATTTGTCAAGTTAATCCCGTTTGGACATTGCTGACTTCTGCATCCTGCCTCCACCACAGCCTTTCCCTCTTTCGGTGCCTCGTGCGGTGACTCCTCCAGACGGCTGGCTTATCTACATGCCATTTATTATTCGTCCTGCATCCACAGTCTGTTTGTTGCCACATGAGACAGGAAAATAAAGTCAGTTGTGGCCTCAGGGGACCCTGTGCTCTGAAAGAAGAGGTGCACAGCAGAGAGGGAAGCTGGGGGCTCAGGAACAGCACTAACATGGGACTTTTTAACCATGGTTTACATTACTAGCTCATTTCCTATGGATATCACGGACAGAATAAGAGTGAGAGCAACTGGTGTGAGCCAGCGCTTGCAGAGGAGGGTGTCTGCAAGGATCAGCACAGGAGAGCCGGTCTGCGCACTGCCCTGGCCCGTGCCAGAGGTGCCTGCACAGCTGGACAGGGCAGTGGAGCTCTTCTCTGAGCCCCAGCAGAGATTAAGACAATGCTGTGGATGTTTTGCTGATGGTATAGCAAGGCGAGCACGGGACGGAGCTGCCGTGAATGCTGCCCCATCTCAGCCTGGGACATTCTTTTTGTGCATGGGTCCACACGAGGTGGTGGGTGCTGGGAGGTGGCAGTGACTCCTGCTGAGCAGCTGCTGCCTGGGAGGGGTCAGAGGGGAGGATCAGGTTTTCCCCCATTCTGGGAGCTCCCTGGTCGTGCTGCCAAAGTGCACAAATGCAGCTGAGGGCTCCAGGAAAGGCTGAGCCAGGGGCACATCTCGGGGCTGACAGCCAGCCCTCCACTCCAGACACCCTGTTCCTGATGCAGGAGCAGGGCAGGAGCCACACAATGTGCCTCAGGCGCTGGGCTTCTGGTTGGAGATCAGGGCCTTTCCTGCCGCTGTCCCTTGGCCACAGGGGTCTGTGGGGACATGATGACACTTGGCTGCAGAGGTAGGAGGGAGCTGCCGCTGCAGGAGAGGAGCCACAGGGATCACTCCCAGCCTCACGGGCTGCAGCGGCAGGAGCACAGCGAGCTCTCCAGACAGCCCACACCTGTGTTCTCTCAGCCAGACCCATTTCTCTGCTGCAGCAGTGTCCCCACAGCACAGTCCCCATGGCAGGGTCCCTATGGCAGTGTCCCCACAGCTCCGCACAGGAAGCACCTCTTGCAAAGGTGACATGGTGGCACGTTCCTGCTGTGGCATTTCCCTGCGCTGCCGAGGAGATGCTGGACGAGCTCCCTGCGGCTCCGGACTTGCTGGTGAGCCTGTCTCTCACGAAGATGGATTTCCGAGGAGGGACCATTCGTCACGCGTTATACCTATATTTATTTTGGTTCAGTCTTTAAGCATCTTTGCTTTTGACAATTTGCTTTCACTGGGGAGAGATGAGCGGGGGGATGAAAGCAGGGGCCGGGCCGAGGGACCATCCGTCACATGCCCAGCAGCAGGGCAGGGTGCAGGGTGCTGGCAAGCCAGGACCAGGCTGTTCCTGCCAGGACTGAGGGAGAACAGACCTGCCACCTCCTGTTCCACACTTCCAGCCCGCTTAGTATTTCCTCTGAGGGGCCATGGCTTAGGGCAGCTTTTAGCATTACCCTTAATAGGAGAAGTTCAAGACTCAGGATGGCTGTGAAGTGGAAAACAAGTTCCCCAAAACTAGGGCAGGCCACGAAGACAAAACAAGCAACTCGCTTTTTCTTTTCTTGGAGAAGTTCACATTTTTTCAGAAAAAAAAAAATCCAAAGCAAACAAGTTCTGAGGCTTTTGTTTGTTCGGGTTTTGTTACAGCCTTTGTGCGCACGAGTGCGTGTGTGCATGGTGGAATCTCTCACTCCAGCTTGTTTCCCAAGGGAAGCCAAAGCAGGGAAATAAAACCCAGAGTGTTTTTTTATCATCGCTGTTCAGAAACTAAACAATTTCAGCTATGAAGGATCCTTACAGAGGAAGGTAATTGAGATCACAGAGGCTTTCTCACTGCACGGGCATTTTGGTGAATGTTTTTCAATCCACCAGTTCTAAGTGTTTTAATTTAATTTTTTTTTTCCTTTGACACTAGGGTTTCCCCCAAGCCAGAGGTTTCTGGTGCTGGTTCCCTCCTGCCCAGCCTTTCCCCCAGTGATCAGGGATGTGCTAACCAGGTGACTTGGGTTCAGCCTGTGTCGGGGAGGACGCACCAAAGCCACCGATTAAAGTGGCATCGTGTTGCTTGTGATCTGACTGATGGAGGAGAGGGAAAGAATGCGAGCTTGGCCCAAAAGTGTAAATAAACAACAACATATGGTTTGTGGGACCCAGGCGGGGAAACCTCTAATCAGCTTCTAGTTAACAAATTGCCTAACTAACACTATGAGCTCATGCCTTGGAGACTCGGTAACCAGCCCAGCCCCTCCAGCCTGGTTCGGGCACTAATAAAACCTCAAGTGGGATTTTGAAGATGCTGATGGCATGTGTGCCAGGGCAGCCAAAACCCGCCCAGCCAGGCCAGAGACCTTGTGGGTGCCCACCCCATGGGTGCCACAGCACCCAGCACCCATCAACATTCCCTCATGCGGGTGCCTCTTCCTCTACCACCCTCAATCTGTGGCCACACTCAGCCCCATCCAGAAGACAGCCTGACTGAAAATCGGTCCCTGGGGATTCATTTCCCCCTTTCCCGCTGCCCTGAGCTCCTCAGGGGGGCTGCAGCTTGTCTCCTGAGCAGCAGGAGGAGGGGCAGGAGCAGCACCCCGATCCCTCCATGCCACCCCGCTCCCGACCCCTTTTTCCTGTATGCTGCTTATCCCTGGGTCCAGAGCCGCAGACGGGCCACAGGACGCGGGGAGAGATAAGGCTCGTCTC
>NW_010401248.1:5497-10539 GCF_000710305.1 Buceros rhinoceros silvestris
GCTGCCTCTCTGCCACCCGATAGCATTAATTATGACTTATTCTAATAGAAAAGAAACCCTTCAGAAAGTTTCCCCTGCTTTGCCTCGATCCCCATGTCCATTATGGGGACCCCCCCACCCTTCCCAGCTCCCCTTCCCTAAGCCCATGGGACTTCCCGGTTTTCAGCAATATGAGATACAGGAGTTTCTTTGAAAAAGCTGCACGCTGGCAACTTTCCCACCTAAGTTTCAGATCTCACTGGTTAATATTCTCCATATTCCTTTATGGAAACCAGAAATTCTGGCTTTTTTGTGTGCTCGACATGGCATCGCTCGCCGACACGCGGCATTCGCGGGCTGAAGAGGGACCTGGGGGAAGGCGGCTGCGTCGGCAGGCACAGTCCTCATTAGCAGCCTCGGACAAAGACGCTGGGTGAAACTGTTCTGATAAGTAGTTAGTTTGCCAAAAGTGCAGTTGCAGGTCAACCGAGACCTGCCCTAAATGGCAGTGATAACGTACCCCCAAAAAAGGAAAGATCAGATGAAATCGGCGAGGCTGAAACGGTTTGTTATGATGCTTTTCCAGGGAAGCTTTCTGAGTTTTTGTTGGTTTGCTCTGAAATTATGTTTTCAGATAGAATTTGCCTATGTTTAATTCAAACCCACTTAAGAAGCTTAAACCAAGGAAAGCTTGCGAAAGCAAGTGACGGTTTGTTTTATGATTGAGCAAAACATTTTAGTTGACTCCACACAGGTTTTGGAAGGGCTTTTTAAATTTATTTTATTTTACTTTTTCATTTTGCTGAGTGCAAGCTTGGTTTTTGTCAACGTCTCCAAAGGTTCCTGGTACCCCCATGGAAAGAGGAGCTGCCAAGGGTGGTAAAGCCACCTGCCTCAGCTCTGGGATGGTAATTACCATCATACCGTCCCGGGCATGGCCGCGTGCCTGCAAATAATCAGAGGGGTTCTCCAGCTCTCCAGAATTTCCAGCCTAAGTAATAAGGGATTATGCTGAAAGGACACAGTGCTGGGAAGGGCTCCGCCGGGGCGGGAGGGGAACGCGTCGAGGCTCCGGCTCTGGGGGCCTTGCAAAGTGGATTTCTTGGGAAACCTCAGCTGCAAATGTGGGCAGAGCAGGTTTTTCTCCCAGGGTATCAGTACCAGGATCTAACCTGGTGCTGCTGGCTGCACCGATCAGCATCTCTCTGAAGATACGGGAGCAGGGCAGGTCCACCCTGCGAGCAGGTGGGAGGAAGAGAACATGTTTATTTCCATATAACATATAAACAGACCAGGTGTGTGTGGAGATAACTGGGTCTGACGTTCTCAGGCAGGGTGGGCTGGACATCTATCCCAGGGGAAAAAGCCTTTGCTCTGAGCATCGCTGAGCTGGAGCGCAATGAGAGGGTAATATGTGCCCCAAAATGTGAATTCAGCCCCTGCAGGGCTGGATGAGACCTGTCCCACCCCAAGGACAGGGACTGACTGGAGGGAAGGGCATTGTGCAGCACAGAAAAAGATGACAAAAGACCCTAAAAGAGGGCTTGTTGTCCTAAGGAACCCTGAAATGCCTTCAAACCGACACAGCTTGAGTCTGACTCGCGCAGAAGGTGCTTTGAAGTTGGCAGCATCCCCATCCCCATCCTCAGCCATGCAAGGTCTATCCTGGCACATCCTGCGTGCGATCAGGGCTGCTTGGGGGATCAGGCCAAGAGACCTCCCTTGGGCTGGGTCTTCCTGGTCAATGATGGGACAGCATTCTCGTCCTCGTGTCTGGGAAACCTCAGGGTGCCCATCAGCTGCTGAGTGATTTTGCCCGAATCACGGCTGTGGAGGGGCTGTGCTGCGGGCTCTGCGGCCATCTCTGACCCACACACCAAAAGAGAACTGACTTCGGGGCAAGAAGTGTTCTTCATGGCGGCTGGGCATAGGCTGGGAGCCCACCCTTGGCGTGTGGTGGAGGTCACCCTCATGCAGCTCTGGCCTTGTGAGAAGAGCCCTGAGAGCCCTGCTACCACATCCTGGGCGAGAACAGGAGCCGGGGCCCCTCGGGGCCTCTCGGGGAGGCGGGGAGTAGCCAAGGTGCTCATTGTGCTCGGCCACCCGTAGCCAGCCAGCCCCGTCTCCCACTCCCTGGGTCTGCATTAGCATTCTCCAAATCCTTTTAACGCAGAGAATCTGATAAGGGATCTGCCGGTATTGGATTTTTTTTTTCCCTTTGACACATAACCCAGCTGGCTGGGTGGCGGTTCAGGGAGGAATCAAACGTTCGGGGACAAATGAGTAAATCAAGTTACCATTTTACATCTCTTTAAGTTGTTTCCCTCTAAGAGCTCCCCAGATTTTATCTCAGGTAGCTTAATTCAAACAGGATAGTGAGGGCTCCTCGGAGTACTGCAGGCTTTCCAGGGGAAGGGCAGCCCCACCAGGTAGAAGCAAGCTTTGCTCAGGAAAGTGAGCAGAAAGGGAAGGAGAAATTTATTGTGTCTTGTGGAAAGGTCCAGTAAACAGGCAGGAGTCCCTGAGCCCCTGAGACTGTGGAGGAAACGGCCCAGGAGCAGTTCCAGCCCATCCCGCTGTGGGGAGGGGAGCGGAGGCTCTACGAGGCGGGGATGGATGTGTTTCGGGGGGAGCTTTGCCACCAAGTGCATGCGGGCAGGTGGCCCCTTTGTTCCCTCACCATCACCAGCTTCTTCCGAGCACCCTGCGGTGCCCTCCCTGCCAGCAGATTTTGCCAAAGGCTTTTGTTCCCCCTTCTCCAGAGTGCAGAGTGATTTCCCCAGGTTTCCCCTTCCCAGTTTAGTCTCAGACTTGGTTGTTCCCTGGGACCAGCTGTCTCTAACCTACAAAGTCATAATGCCTGGGAATTTGTACCTTGGAGGTAGAAGTTGCTTGTCCAGACTAGAGCTGTGCAATTGCTGCACAAAGAAGCATCCCTGGCACATGGCATGTGGCCACTCTCGGAGTCGTGCCCCAGGCATCTCCATGCCTGCTCCGACCTCAGGTGAAGATCACATCATTTCTCCTGGGCTGTGAGTCCTGTGGATATTCCTCCACCCCCAGACCAGATCTGCTTCTCCGCTCTGTGCTGGGTGTGCAGAAACACATCCCTCTTCTGCAGGCAGAGATGCTTATTCCAGACAGGCATCTCTGTACTGGGAGAACCGGGCAGCTGCTGCTGAGCTTCACCATTTTCTCCTCCTGAAGCCTTTCTGTGCAGAAATTCACCCAGATTTCCCTAATCTGAGAGATAATAACCTGAGGAATTTCTAGTCAGGCTTCATTGGCCATGGCATTTCACTGCTCTTTCAAAAACCCCTCATGTCTTCCTATCCCAAAACACAGCAGAAACAGCAAACAAATCAATCCACATGAAAACAGCATAATCAGCTGTCCTCTAGCCTGGGAGAGGGGGAGAGAGAAAGGGAGGAGAGGAGAGATGGAGTGATAGGGAGAGAAGGGAGAGAAAGCGCAGGGACAAGGAGGGGCAGCGTTTATGGACTCATTGGAAACCATCAATCACTGTTAGTGCAATAGGCTATTTAGAGCTGGTGAGTATTAAATTCCAGCAGAATCTGATGAATAACAGGAGGAAAAACATTCCCACTGTAGAATAATAAAAACAAGAGTTCCCGCTTCCCCCCGTGCTGCAACCCCAAGCCAAACAACCCCAACCTGAGAGAAAGTGTCCTGGGAAAGGCTGCACCAAGCAAGGGGCCTCGGAGGAGCCCTGGCGAAAGCGCCAGCAGGGAGCGGGGGGCACAGGGCGTGGGGAGCGTGATCCTAATGGGAACCTTGAGGACCAAGTTTTCACAACCCAAACCCCTAGCCAGGGTGGGAGGCATGGGGGATGGCTCATTTAGCCTTAATTATCACCCACCAGAGTGAGTTTGCTCAGATGAGATAAGGCTCCAGGCTCCCCCGAGTCCCGCACCCTTGGGGGGCTCAGGGGGGCTCCTCCTGCCCGTGGGCCTCCCGGTGCCTGCCTGGAACATGCTGCGAGTGCAGGTCAGGGCTGCCCACCCCACACTAGATCCAGACCCTAAATGCCCAGACCTTGGTGCTTCCTGTTGTGTGACGGAGAGTGGCATTTGCTGTGTGCCCGCTGTCGCTCCCCAAAAGCAGTCAGCAACAGCATCTCTCCTTAATTAGACAGGCTGGTAATGAGAGCTGAGGGCCCTAGAGGCTCGTCTGACATCACCAGGTATTGCTGTCAAGCAGACACAGAAAAATGCACTGAGATTCAGCCAGAACATCCCCGGAATTAAGGAATTAGTCCTAAAAATGCATGGGCTGATGCTTTCTCGTTGGTGTCTCTCAGTAATGGCGAGACCCATGGTGGGGAGGAAAGGGCGGCTGATTCAGAAAACATCAAATAATTGCAATGGGGGCATTTGGCTTTATGATGAAGAATTGATTTGGCATAAGCATAAATGTGAAAGGGAAAGACTGGAACAGCTCAGACGACCTTTTCCTGGAGCCGCGCAGGTTGTCGCGATGATGAATGGGACACCTGAGCGCAAATGGCCATCACCCAAAGGTCACCTCAGTTTGCTAAACAAGAGGGCGGCTGCCCTTAGGGGCAAGAGCCCGGATCCCCAAGCTGCCGGGAAGGGGAACTGAGGCACCCCTGTTTCTGGGCACAGACTGGGATGGACCTTTTTGGAGCTGGCCAGAACCCCTCTGGCCCCCTTTATTAACTCTCGTCTTGCCACAGACAGGCAGAGAGCAGCTGTGCACTGCTCAGCTTGGGTAGAAGCCCAAACCGAAGGTCTGGAGAATACGTCCACGGTGATTCCCCAGTGTTGCTAAATGCCAGGTTCTGATCCGCACCCCTTCCTCCTGCAGAGATGCAGGAATTGGGATGGCCAATGCAGAGGGTCTCCTTGAGGACACAGTCTGCCAAGGAGCCCGTCTTACAGCGGCAGTGGCATGGTGAGAAGCTGGGCACAGAGGTCCCCTTGGGGCCCTGGTCCTGCACCCTCCCCCGGGTGCACAGGCAGCATGCCCAGCACGTCCCTGCCATGTGGCAGCCGGCCCCAGGGCGGCCCCCATGGGGGAGG
>NW_010401248.1:10595-14145 GCF_000710305.1 Buceros rhinoceros silvestris
GCAGCCGGCCCGAGGACCGCTCCGATGGGAGAGTGACTCACAGGGACTCCGCTGCGGGTGTGTTTCCTATTAGGGCCGTTAAAGTCTCCACAATTAGGAATGTAACTCAACCAGAGTGTGAATCCTTAATAGGAAACATCCCCCCGATGCGCAAGAGAGGGCCCCGAGGAAGATGCCAGCCCTCGGAAAGGGCTCTGGGGTTTGTGTGCGAGAGCCGCCGGGATGGCTCCCACATGAGACGGCATCAAAGGGGGAGGCTGTGGTGCCGGGGTCTCCTTGGCCACTTCTGCCAACTTTGATCAGGGTTTGTCGTCTGACTCCCAAACATTTTTTTCACACTTGTTTCCCAAGTGTGAAGAGCCCGAAGCCACGCTGGAAACTCTGAGACAATTTCGGATTCCTTTGCAACAAAGCCAAGGCCAGGACAATGGGACTTTGATGTTATTGACATATTGGTTCAGAGTTTCCTTGTTTCCATTTCCCAGCGCTAGGACGGAGCACAGGGCTGCTTCTTTGCTCTGTTTAATTAGTTAATGTTTGTACAGTGCTTGGAGAATATAAAGTGCTCAGTAAGTGGAAAGCATTATCCTTATTATTATGCCTTCCCATATTCACTGGCTGTATTCGGTGGAGCTGCAAAAGCTTTAAAAGAAAAAAAAAAATAAGGTCAAGCGAGTTTAGTTTATTTTATTTAAAAATTAAGTAAAATTTCAGTGGTGAGCAGAGGTAACAGACTGGCAGACCCAGGGAGGGAAGAGCTCTGTTTATCTCCAGAGGAGGGACAGCGTAGACTGTGCCAAACTGAGTCTCCCTGATGTTGTTCCACGCTGCCCCATCACTCGAGTCTGGCCCAGACAGACTCTTCCCAGAGGCAGAAGGACCCAGTTCAGCTCTTGGCCTCCCTGCTGAAAACTGCTAGCAGTGGGGTTAAAAAAGGTACCAGCCATCCGGGATGCTCGTTTATCATGTGGACATCTGTCAGCCATGGATGGGAAGGCTTCCATCACATCACCAGTCAGAGCTGGGTTGGAAACTGGTGGGCATGGTCCAAGCACTTGCCACATCCACCAGCCTACTATCTGCGGTCCCCAGAACCCCACAGCTCACCTTGGAGCTGCCAGCCCACGGCACAGCATCCCAGGCCCGGATGGTAAGGCACTGTCAGAGGTCCTCAAGGATGATCCGAGCAGGTGAGAAGGGGAAACCTCCTGTATCACCACTGATGCCAAGGCAGTGCTCCAGCCTTACAGCCCGGAGCAAGGCTGAGGGATGCTCCCACAGGTTGTCTTGTGAGCAGAGCCCTAGCGCTGGGGTCATCTGGGTCTTGTCAGGGTTGATGTACCCTTTTTCTTTCCCTCGGGCGAGGTTTGCCCTCATTGTGGTTCCTCTCTTTGGTGGCGATAAAATGCTTGTCGAGCCGCACTGAAGGCCCAGACTTCAGCAGCCCACACCAACCCTCCTGCCCCTGACTCTCCCCCGCCAAATATGTTTGTATTTTTAACGTTTTAGGCAACAATCTTAAACCAAAACAGATGTGACAATGAATATTTATCTGCAGCATCTCAGTATGGGATTTTCTCTTAAACTCGATAAAATAAACTGCTCATGATACAGAACAACATTTCTCCTAATATACAATACACCAGGGGCAGGAGGGGAATTAGCAGATGAACTCAGCGTTAAAGCCATTTAAAATCAAAAGAGCAGCAACATTTACATGTGAGGAGAACAGTTGGTTGCTTTCAGTGAGATCCCGGCACGTGTTTTTTTTAATTCCTTGAGGCACGCAAATGCTGTGCAGAAAGGTTATCGCGAGTGGCGAGCAGGGTGGATGAGGAGGGCTCTGCCTCTCTGGGCAGGTGGGGAGGAGGCTGGAGCAGCCCCTCATTTGGGGGAGCAGCGGGCATGGAGATGGGGAGCAGGGCAAGGAAGGGAAGGAAGAAGACGAGCATGGCTCAGTGATGAGGAGGTCACCTGGTCTGAGCCCCAGCCTCGTGTCCTTTCTGCCGGCTGCGCCGAGGGGACATCGCTCGCCCCACCTCTCTCGGGGCACACTGCACTATGGCGAGCCAGCTTCACCCGCATCGGCTTCACTGGTGTTTATTGCCCTTCACGGGGCAAGAGGGAGCCAGGGCAAGCGTTCCCACCACCCAGCTCCTGCAGCCGAGGGGTGCTGGATTCTGCCTCGCCAGGACTGACACATGTGGCGTGCTGCAGGTTCCCTGGACCAGGACCTCTTGCCTGCCGGGGGGTCTTTGTCTGCCTCTTCAGCAGCTCCCTCTGGACTGGAGGGTGGGATGCTGCGGGGTCCCTTGCGCCCAGGGGTAGGTTGAGCTCCTGTCCCATGGGGTAGCTGGGACGGTGGCACGGTGCAGCGGTGCAGGACTGAGTCCTCTGCTCAGTCTGGCTCTGTAAGCCCCATCCCCACTGCTCTGCTATTCCTCAGGGTCTTATGCTAAGGCCTCGCTTTTGGGGCTCAAAGTGAGGAGTGAATAAAACCTGCTGAAAGCAACAGGATGAAAGCTGGCAGCTCATCCTGCCATCCTGCCAGACCCAGTGGACACTGCTGCAGGGCAGTGGAGCCAGGCTGGAGGCAGCACATTCTCCCCCGAGAGCTGGGGGCATTTCCAACCTTGACACATCTTGCTCGAAAAGCCAGGCACGTTTCTCCAACCTGCTGTCTCTGACGCAAATCCAGACAATATGCGGATTAAAAATAACAACAACAACAACAAAGCTCAACCAAGACGAAGCACTCCAGCACACACGTACGTCTCTCCCGAGGACAGAACGAGGGAGCAGACGTGAGCCCAGATGCCTGGCACACGGGTGGGAAGCTGCTAGGGGGCAGGAGGAGGATCTTGAGGGTTGGTCCCATCCCATCTCTGGGGCTGAGCGGCCAAGAAAGGACCTCGTGCTCATTCATCCTCCACTGCTCTGCAAAGGCAGCGATTTCGCGTGACCGGGAAGAGATGTGTGGTGCTGGTCACCCTCTGCAGCTGGTCCCCAGGTGTTCCAAGCTAGGGACCACAGCACTACGTGCTGTAACATCTTGTTCTTCTTCGGTTTGGGACCATCTATCCTCCTCCGTTCCCAGAAAGCAATATGTGTCCCTGGGAGGCACCTAGCAGGCTCCTGAGGTACCCCTAAATAATGAGTCGGAAAGACAAAGTCTCCTTCAGCCTGCAGAGACTACAAATAGGAGCCAGAAAAACTGCTGGCTGAAAGAGCTCAGTGGCTTCCCAAGGAGAGACGGGAGTGACTGAGGCTGGTGGCTGTCACCCAGTGTCAGAAGTGAGATGGCCACAGTTTGAGTCCTGGAGCGACGGTGTTTCTTGTTCTGGGAGAGCAGAGCACAGGCCAGCCTCACGCAGGAGATGCTGTCGGTCACCAGCACGTGCCAGTGGAGCTGGCAGAGTCCCTGTGCTCCCTATGCTGTTAAAACAAGGTGTGGAGAGGCTCCCAGAGCCCTGCACCATGCCCCTGCCCAGCTCGCTCAGGACTTCGTGGTCCTGCTGCTTGCAGCAAGTGCTGGGCTCGCAGCCTGCCC
>NW_010401248.1:14202-17551 GCF_000710305.1 Buceros rhinoceros silvestris
TTGCAGCTGCCGCGCTTCACACCCAGAGCTCGGCCAGCTCCGGGCTCCCCATGTGCTCTCCTGAGGTGCAGAGGAGAAAGGTTTTGATTTCCTGAGCCGTGCCAAGGCAGCGCGGCGGGGAGCAGCGTGACGTTACCAGCCCACAAGCTGTCCAGCATCCCAAGATCAGCCTGTTTCATTCCCCAAACTATATAAAAGTTGCCTGATGTTACGCCGTAGCCGCATAGCATTCCTTTGTAAGGAAATAAAGTGTCAGTGCCACAGCTGTGAAATATATGCAGGACTCGCTCTGATTCGGTAGCATGTGCTGGGCAGAGAGAAGCGGTGGGTTCCTGTTTAGGTTTTCGGTTACTGTGTTTGTAAAATATTTATTTTTCTTGGTGTTTCTATCCTAGCCTTTTTAGAATCTAAATATTTGGATGATGGAGGAGCTGTGGCCGGATCCCGCACGTTGCTCTGCTCGCAGAGTTGCGGCGTGTGTCAGGCATGCTGATGGTCCCCCCTGCACCCACCTACCAGCCAGCCCTTTGCCTAAAGATCAGACAGCATGTAAATGCAGTCTCCAGGGGTGGAGAGGGTGGTATGAGGCATTGAAAGGCCTGCTAGGAGGGAAAAAAAATAAAAAGACAGAAGAAAAGAAAAAAAAGCAAGGCAGCAGCGTATAAATGAATAAATAATAGTACCAAAAAAGATCATTGGGAAGCAGAGACATTCTTTATGGTGCATTAATGTGTTTTCTCAGCTGCTCTCTTGACTCTCCACCAGTTCTCACAGTTCCTGTCCTCAGGACACTCTGCTGCACGCAGGAAGGTTTGTGCTCGCTGCTCTGCCCTCCCCCCGCCACCACTGTCCCCAGGAGCTCATGGGAAACAGCGACCCTCCTCCTCCCCCTTTCCCCATGGCCCTCACGCCCACCAGTGTCCCGTGGGACACGGCTCTTTGGGAGAACCTGCCGCTTGCACCAGAGAAGTCCTTCAGGTGGGAGACGCGAGCAGAAACTCAGTGCATTTTGGCTGCTCAGCATCCCCCTGGCACTGCTCCTCCCTCTCTCCCGCAGGTTCCCCAAGCAGACGCTTTCTTCCCCCCTCCGGCGTCGGCATCTCCGTGGGGAAGGGATTCAGCCCGGATGTGCATAGTGGGACATCAGTCGTACAAGGAACCGGTTCTTATCTGTCTGCTGACAGCACCATCACCACGCTGTGATGAGTGACGTGGATGTGGTCCCACCTGCTCCCTGCATTGATCACAGGGCGTTGCTGCTGCTATAGAAACACCCAAGTTCTTACATTCACCTCCTTTCTTCTTTCTCTTTTCTTTTTCCCTTTAAGCCCTCGAAACCGCTGCTGAATTCCCCTACATTTTAAAGCAAGAGCCACCATCTCTTCGTCGCAGTTATGTTCTTGCCAAGGCACAATGTCCTGCCACTGTGACAAGGTGCGGTGACACATTCCTACCCAAGAAACCTGCTTCCTGGGGACCAAGCCCTCTCCTGCTCACCACGGGTGGCAGGATTTGTCCCCCAGTGCTTGCAGTGATCTGTGAGCTCATCAGCTGCTCCAGCAAAGCAAGACAAGGCACTCAGAGTGTCCTCAAGTCCCGGAGGTCTGCCCTCATCCAGCAGCATCGGAATGGATGGACACACATGGGGCACTTGGCAAATCCTTGCCAGGCTCCCTGTCCTCAGTGTGCTCGGTTGATGGTGGCTTTTTGTGTGTGTGTGTCACTCTGGCCAGCCCTCTGTGTACATTCTGCAAATCAAATCAGCTCAATGTAAGAACAAATGAGACATTTATTAATGGGATTTGAGCTGAAATTCAACCCCTTCTCAAAAAAAAAAAAAAAAAAAAAAAAAAAAAAAAAAAAAAAAAAAAAAAACCCTATATTCCTTCAAACCAAAAAATTCTAAACAAATCTGACTTGAGAGTCATTTAATACCCTGTCAGCTTCCCTTCCCACTGCTCCCGGGCTCCGAGAGCCAGTGAGGTGGGCCACGTCCTTGTGTATGGGTCTCCAGCCCCAGTGGGTTGGGGTCCCGTACGCCTTCACCCACTGGGAAAGGTGCAAACGAAACCCAAAGCACAGAAGACCCAGAAAGATCATTCTGGAGCCCAGCTTTGTCTTGAGTCTTGGCTGAATGCAAAACAGGTCTTTTCCCAGTTCCCCCGCTTTGATTTCCATTGCCTCTGTAGTGATCCTGCCTTCCCACCCTTCCCACAGCTGCTGCTCTCTGTTCAGCGTGGCTGCACTTCGCAGGTGCGCAGAGGAGGTCCTGGGGATGGTTGGTTGGGGCCAATGTCACGGGTGGTGATGGACACCAAAGCAGAACAGAATGCCTGGCTTTGACACCTGTAGAAGCGAGGCTGTCTCGGCTGTCAGTGCTCCTCCCGCCCCAGTTCCACCCACTGCCCCTCTTCTCTGCCGTATCTCTCCAAGCGCCGAGCTGGAGCCGTGTTGAGGCACTCTCAAGCCCCACTGAACTCTCCAGGCACTTTGGCATGACCGCTCAGGGAGAATCACCCTCAGACAACCTCGCCACCTCAGCTTCCTCATCTCTAGAGCAGAGCTGACTTCAGACATCTCCGGATGACTCAGTCGCTGTGGTTTAGGGAGCTGCTCAATGATCACACATGCCAAATGCTTCGCATGAATGTGCTTTCCATAGCAAATCCCTGTCTCAGGCCTCTGCTGCCACTGAGACAGCAAAGAAGAGGATGGGTTGCCAAGAACCCCAGTCATCACCAGGTCCCTCCACAGCTTTGTGTTCCCTTTCCTGCCTGTTCCTTCTTCTTCCTACAGCATTATAAGTAAACTGGGGAATACAGGGGGAAGATTTCCCCCTGGCCCTATGATTTCTTACACCTTCAACAAACACAAGTGGCAGCAGCCCTCTGAAACCTCAATCTTGGTCCCTGGGCAGGGGGAATAATTTCCCTCTCTTTCTTGGTATCAGTGCTGGGAGACTCCAGCTGCCAGAGCAGCACCCCAGGTGGGCACAGGGCCCTCTGGCCCATGCCTGCTCTCCCTGCTGCTGTCAGCACCCACTTGGGGAGCAAACGGGTCACTTCCTTGCATCACTGGGGTCACTTACAGCAGCTGGGCTTTGGCTGGGGAGAAAGGCTTGGGGAGGCTGGAGGGTAGAGACCTATCCTGTGTGCTTTATCCTGACCGACAATAAAGTACCCAGCGTGCTGCTCCTTTGATGAACCACTCAGTCTGTGTTTCCTTCCTTTCCTCCTGCTGCTTCAACCTGAGCTCTTTTCTTCCTTTTTCCCCTTCCCCCCCCTTTCCTTTTCCCTTTCCTTTCTTCTTTCCCCTTTCCTACTTCCTTTCCTTTCCTTTCCTTTCCTTT
>NW_010401249.1:0-210 GCF_000710305.1 Buceros rhinoceros silvestris
GCTCCGGGGAGGTGCAGAAGGGCTCTGCTGAGTCCCCCGTGTCCCCAGGCACCTCGGGGCAGGGGACAGACACCCACCTTGGCATCTGCTGCATCTGACTTGCGCGTCCTCTTCATGATCTCCTCCAGGCGCTGCGGGGCAGAGGGGGCTCAGGTGCGGCTCTGGGCAGTAGGGTCTGCCCGGGGTACTGGGCAGGACCCCTGGCAGGGG
>NW_010401250.1:0-1649 GCF_000710305.1 Buceros rhinoceros silvestris
GCGGCTCTAACGGCCGCGCCACGCCGTTGCGCTGCCCCAGCGCCGCTCGCTGCTCTGTCCCCGCGGGACGAGTTCCCTCGTCGCTCTCGAATTGCCATCGCCTGCGGCTGCCCTGGAACTGCGCAGCCGAGCTGCGGGCCGGCAGAGGAGGGAACGAGGGGGGAGCTGGGGGGAGCAGAGGTGGAGGAAGCTGCGCCGTTTTCTGCAGTTTCTCCTCTGTTTCCAGGCAGAATCCAACCTCAGCCTTTAAAACACGAGAAAAGTAGACTTGGAACGTAATAAGCAATCTGGCTTCACTCTGTGTTACCTACAAATCGTGAGATGATGGGAATGAAAAAAATGAAACTTCTTCTGTTAGTCATGGCAACCACAGGAGGGTCTTAAAAGCTAAATAACCGTGACCCCTCCCGCTCACCTGCTCTCAGCCCACACCTGTGACCACACCGGTTTATATAGCCAAAGCTAAATCACTTCCTGCATTTTTTTACTGGAAAACTCTAGCTTTGGAACTAGGATAAACCGTGCATTGGCCTTCTTGGAAGTGGGGCAGTGCCCTTGAATAATCTTTCTTTTCCTGCATGAAGTAGGAAAACTTTTGAAACCTTAATAAGCTTATGAAATCAGAAAGAACTACAAAAGATGGGATACTTAACCCACCCATCATGTGGAAGTTAAAACCCCAAAGCACAGGCTGTGTGTTTGGGGTTTCCCTTCGCAAACTGCTAACTCCTTTACCCAGACCACTTTCTTCATCAACAGTCACTTTTTATGCATTAGGAAGAAAAGAAGTCTTGAAGAGAAGCACTGGAATGAGGTAATGCTCATGTAGCAAATGTTAAAAGGCTGACACAGCCTGTTCTTTCACCACCGTGCTAGACTAGATTATGTGTGTGCTTTGGACATTACAAAATATTTAATGTAAAGGGATATCATTCATAAATCTGGTATTTGAAAATATTTTACTTCAGTGAAGAGGTTGATTTTCACTCCACCCATCTCCAACAACACGCTTGCAAAATTTAGAAGCAAACAGTAAATGAAGATGGGATGAAGCTGTGTCATCTGTTTGCTCATCAGCAGCCGAACCTCTTCTTCTTGGGTCTCATGTTGTTTTTTTCGGATCAGCAACATTTCAGTGAGGAATTAGGTTTGTGTGTTACCGTCTAGTAATTGTTGGGTAAAGATACAGACTTGATTGGGTATGGGGAGGAAGGAAGGGAAATTAAAAAGTAAGGGCCTTAAATAAGGAAAAATACTTTCTCCAGCTTTTTCTCTTCCTTTCTATATACTTGATCACATTGTACTAGGGGAAATTTATTTGGGGAATAACAGTTAATGACTGTTTCTTCTCTTGTTCCTTGGGATGACGTTTGAAACATCATCTCTACAGAGACATGAAAGCAAGACCTTGATTGGAAGTTCTACCTGATTTCCATGATACTTTTTTTCCCCCTAAACAAATAACTTACTTCTCTTGGAGTGTTTTAGCTGCTTTAGACAGTTTCAGTGCAGCTTGTTGATTTTCAGTAATAAACACTATCAAAGACCCCTTCAAGTCTGCTTTCAGTGGAACAAGTATCATACAAGCCATACTAACAAATAAATCTATTTTTTTATTATTTTTATAATAAACGTTAAAAGCAAGGGAA
>NW_010401251.1:0-315 GCF_000710305.1 Buceros rhinoceros silvestris
CTGCCCGCTGCTGCCCACCTTGCCTGCTGCTGCCAGCTCTAGCGGGTGAGCTGGGATGGAGCCTCTGGCCAAGCAGGGCTCTGTGCTGGCTGCTGCACTGCCTGGGGGCCCTGGTGGGATGCCCCCTTTCCCTTCCCCGGCACTTCCCCCATCCCTGGCCACACTCATGCCCACCCTGTGCTGCCAGAGCTCTCAGGGACACTGCAGAAATCAGCGTTCCCACAGGGATGTGAGGAGCATCCTTCCTCAGTCAGTGCTAAAGGGCTTTTGACAGGCGCTTTCACAGCCATCGCAGCCACCGTGGCAGCAGTTTGG
>NW_010401251.1:536-809 GCF_000710305.1 Buceros rhinoceros silvestris
GCCCTGGCTGCAGAGGAGTCACCCCAATTGGACCAGCCGGCTAATTAGCTGTCAGGTAATGAATTATGCAGTGATGCCTGGACTTCAGAGCAGTGTCGATCAGCTCCTCTCACTTCTACATGCTCCCGGTCGCTGGAGCGCTGAGCAGAGCTTGTAGAAGAACCTGGAAAACTCTCAAAGCAAATCAAACGCGTTAATCAGTCGTGCGCAGCAAGTCACTGGGAGAGCAGGGCAGGCTGGCCCCGGCAGCTGGGCTGGCAGCCTCGGGGACAG
>NW_010401251.1:1132-1502 GCF_000710305.1 Buceros rhinoceros silvestris
TCTTCTGCGTCTGTGCTGTCTCTGCTCTGGCCAGGCAGGAGGGTGCCGGCATCGCTGGGTGATGCCGGAGCTGCACCTGTCCCAGGCAGCTGTGGCAGAGCCCAGGGTTCAGCCCACAGCCTGTTTCTGCCCCTTGCTGCAGCTTGATAAAATAATAGGAGGAAACTTGACCTACCTGAGTGTATCGGCACCCCGGCTCTTCCTGAGCGTCAGTCATTCCCAAGGGGTTCGGGGGTTCTGTTAATGCTCATATTACTCGCTGCGCAGCTCGGTGCTGGGCAGAGGCAGAGGGTGTGTTAGGCGGGTGGGCAAATCGGAACAGAGGCATGGCTAGGGGGGGCTGGTAAACAGAACAAGCACAGCGGATTAG
>NW_010401251.1:1947-2339 GCF_000710305.1 Buceros rhinoceros silvestris
GCTGAAAGACTGAGCCATATTAATTAATAAGAAGTTACTAAAGTCTTCTTGGTGCTCACAGTGCTGCGATCCCACCTTGGTCTGGGAGATGAATGATGTGCAGCTGGAAATGCTTGGGCTTCATTTCACATGCCGGTTCAGTGCCACTGCTCGAGCTTGCTGGTGTGGAGCTCACCCCAAGGGGAGAGCGGGGCTGCGGTGCAACTCGGGTCAGGGTCTCCTCGTCAGGACACAAGGAAGATCAATAACTAACAGAGAAGCCAAGTCAAAGTTAACGTCTCTGACTAGGGGGTCCTGGGATGGTCGCACCAGGGAGGGGGTCCATTTCAGGGGTTCGTTTGGGGAGGAGAAGCTGCTGCAGGGCAGGTGCCGTGCCGCAACTCCCGAGGGCA
>NW_010401251.1:2517-3490 GCF_000710305.1 Buceros rhinoceros silvestris
GGCGGCCCTGCTCTCCACGGGGCAGGGCAGGGCAGGGCACTTGCCATCGATGTAAATGGGCTCTGGGAAGGTTTCCCTTGACTCAGCATGTCTCAAGAGCTCTTCAGCATGAGCAGGATCAGGGACCACTTAAGTCGCATTCATTACATTTAAGTATTTATGACCTGATAAATATTAAACAGCTGCTCTCTGGGGTTCAAGCCTGCTTGAACCAATCAAAACATGGTGCACGCAACGGCTTTGGCTGTTTCACTGGGGCAGCCGGGACCGTGGGACATGCTGCGCTGGGGACAGCACCGCATGGGCTTGTGCACCCTCCTGCTGATCAGCGTCAAGTGTCTCTTGGCACCTACCGGCTTTGCTGGTGGGGCATGAATCCTACGGGTCACCCCAACAGCCTGCACATGGAGTGCCCAGCCCTAGGGCAGGGTCTGGCCCCCACACAGCTCCAGGGCATTGCTGTGTCCCTGTGTGCCCAGCTCCAGCCCATTACTGCAGCCCAGCCCTTCCCAGCGGGTGAGCTGGGTTCAGCACGTGGAACCTGGCACACACATTAATCGGCTCAGCAAGAGCCCCCGCTGTCCTCCTGGTTTTGGACAGGGCTTTGCAGTACGAGGCTCGCCATCACGTTTCTCAGGAACCATTGCCTTAAGCCACGTACCTTCCTTCCAGCCCAGTAAAAATTATACAGAGGTCGTTGCAATTTATGTGGTGGCTTATAAAGTTTGCACTTAAAGAAAGCGTTTTCCTCCCAACTGTTAGAATGGTGTGGGAGCTGCTCAGGGCAGCTGCTGGGTAGACAGGACACACTTGTCACAAAGCCAGCTGCCTGTGATGGGACCACAGGGCTCACTCAGGGCCATGCCGAGTGTTTTGTGAGTGGATGTGGACAGTCACCAACAGCATCTGTGGAAGAGCCCAACGCACCTCCCGACATCCCCGCTCCTCTGGGCACATGGGCATGGCCCCGTGC
>NW_010401252.1:0-4419 GCF_000710305.1 Buceros rhinoceros silvestris
ATGCCGCGAGACCCGGCTGCCGAAAGCTGCGAGGAGAGGGGGATGTTAGGGCCGCGTCTGCCCGTCTGTGTTCCGCGTGTGCCGCGTCCTCCTGCCCGTGCGTGGCGCCGGCCCCGCTCCGAGCGCTGCCGTGTGGGCAGCCAGTCAAGAAACCAAAACTGTTTGTTCCTTGACGCTGGAGATTACACCGAATCCCTGCTGTAAAGCTCCCTGCCTTAAAACCCCAAATATTGTTTAAAGAATTCCTGGGAGGGTGCTGGCACATAACGACTAATTTTGTAAATCTTGCATCGAAAAGGGGCTCGTTCGTTGGAGAGACTCGTGCTATATTTAGAACAAAACTTCATGCTCCCGCTGTCAGGATGTGAGCTTAATTACAGCGTGCTGCAAACTTTGCTTTTGTGAAGGGTATTTTTCTGCACTGCTTGCTTCAAAAAGCACAGTTTTGCTGCTATTTTTATGATGCTTTTGTAACAGCAGCGGGAATCGGAACAGGTTCGGTGAAACTTGAGAAGGATTCTCTGACAAAACCGGTGATAGTAGATGTGCGGTTCCCAGCTCGTAACTTCTCACCAGCTGAAATGAATCAATGTCAGGAGGAAGACACAGCTGGTTCCTGTTCCTTCTCCCCCTCTTTTTCTTTTTTTTTTTCCCCCCATCCTATAACTTCTAATTCGCTTTTCTCTTATAGCTCAAATTATCTGTTAAGGTTTTAGTATGGATCTGCTTTTGCCGCTGTGTTTGCGGTTGGGTAACTGCTAGAGAATTGTGATAGAAAAATAAAACCAGTAAGTTAGCAAGTTTTACGTCTGAAAACAATGGCAAAGTGCGCGAGTCGGCCTCCCTGCCTTAAGAGATAAGTGCTAGCTCCTCACAGTGATTGCCGAGCTGAAGGAGACTTCAGTCTTTACCGTGGAATCAGGATGTGGTTTGCAGAGCTGGCAAGCTCTGCTCCAGAGAATAGCAGAGCTGCTGCACCCGAGGTGTGGTGGTAGGGAGCTTGTGAGGGGCGTGTGTGTGTGTGTGTGGTACCTGAACAGTCAAAGGACCTTAAGGCTGCAGAGGAAAATAGTTAGAGATCAGGAAACGCAGAATATTTGGGGGGGAGTGGTGACTGGGTGGTGTGTGTTTTTTCTTAAGGCCTCTCCGTGTCGTTCTGCGGAGTTGTTGCCTGTTCCCTGGCACTGTGTGCACTGTGATTCCCACCGTGAGTTACCTTGTAAGGAAAGTGTTCTAGTTTAAGCAGTGTTAAAAAAAACCTTGATGTCTCCCCAAACTGCTGTGGGGAGGGATACATGTTTCTTATTCAGGTGGCGCACCTTGCCGTGTCCTGAACAATGCTGAGGGTGAGGATTACAGTCTAAATTACATCCATAGCTGGCACCTTTCAGAAAACGCTCTCAACTGCAATGCAGGACTGAGTTCCTGTTAAAGAAAACTGCATTGCTGTCCACACTGCTGCAGGCGAGGGTGTTTGGCACCAGCCAGGTGTTGGGCGCTTCTCTTGGTCACAAAGTCCTGAAGACCTGAGCCGTTGGCACTTCTGTGTAGTGAGCTGTCTGTGAAGCCCTTGGAGATACACACGCAAGATGGAAGCGTTAACTCCTGAAAGCATCTCACTTGGTTTGAAGGATCATTTCATCCTGAAGCAGCAAGACATGCATGAGCCAAGCACCTGAACCTCACAGAAGCGCAGGTGTGGGGAGGCACACGGCCACGTGTGGAAGGTCAGATTTCAGAGAGACTTCCTTGCAAGCAGAGAAATGCCCGTGTTTCTCCTGCTGGCACGCTGGGGTGCGTTTGAGGCAGTAAGAGGGAACTTGCCAGCCAGTTCTGCAGAGCGTGCTGTGACAGAGGGAGCTGGGCGGGCAGCAAGGAGCGTTCTGCTGCGCAAAGATGCGGTTGCGTGGGGAACCGGGAGAGGATGCGTGCTGGGGAAGTAAAGCAGGGGCAAGGTGTGCTTTGCTGTCTGGTCAAACACGGGAATTTGCAGGTTCAATCTGCACCGCGGAAATGTTTCCTCGCAGAAACAAAGTAATTCAAAGCGAGCAGCATCTGCCCTCTCACATTGATTGGAGCTGTCGCAGAGAAGGGAAAAAACCCACAGATTTTTGATGGTAGCAGAGAATTTTTTCTGCAAAACATTTCACTTGTTGACAAGTTACGCTAAAAAAGCAGATATGACATAACTTGCTAGAAGAGTCATTATTTTTACTTTCACAAATAGTAATGTAAATGTTAAATTTGCCTTTATTTCCCCCCTTGGTTTTTAAAAGGAAAGTAAAATAATTGGCCAGATGTCTTTGAGATTTGATGATAGATTACACAGTACGGAAGCTTGACACCTGGTAGAAACTCTCCGTTCTGCAAAGCTTTTATAATATAACAATATAAATTCACGTATCTCAGGTAAACTGTTTTCCTGCCCCCACGGGACTCTCACAATTTTCTCCTATTAGCACGGTGCAAGGATTGTACTGAGACTGCTCACCTGATGAGCAGAAAATCTACACATGTGGCATTTGCAGAATGCCCAAAGAGAGAGACTCTAGTTGGGAATAATAATAATTGAGAACATTTTTAATTTAGACAGGACGATGCTTGAAGACGTTCCAGCATCTTACTAGAAAAATCACTGCCATGATAGCAAACAACCCTGACGGCTAGGAATGGGTAAAATAATTCGAGATCGTGAGGTGGTATCGTGCCTGCGTGCTGTGTTTCTTGGCTTTGATTTAAGAGTGTCATGGCAGACCTTCCCTGAGAAAGGTGCTCGTTTCCTACGTGTAGGATGAAAAGCTCCCTCATTTTCTGCAACGCTGCAGGGCCCTCTGCTTCCAGAAACTCACTTGAGCAGCCCTGTTATCCGAGCGCTGAACAAATAAACATCACTCGTCGCTGCTTTGCTTGGGGTTTTGAGCGGTTGGCTCAAACCAGGCTTCTCACAGTGAAGGAAAGTACTTGTTGAGCTGAATTTATTAATTATGGTCCAAATATTGACGTTCCAGTTCTGCACTTACCTATTCTGAGTCAATGTAAAAACAAAGCCAAGACCTTTATAATTTTGTTTTTGCCTTATTGACAGTGTGCCAGAACAAAAGTGGTGTCATCTGACAAAATATAATTAATATTTTGCCTAGGACAACTTTGCTGTGTTTATGTTTCTTTAAAGATAATCTAAGACATTTTAAAAAACCCTTTCTGTCAGTGAGAGCTAAGCATTAGTCTCTAGACAATTCTCGCTGCAATTAAGAATTACATAACAATCTGATTGTTATGAGTCAACATAATAAACTAGTAAGGATTAATAGAATATTTGGCTAGGAAAAAAGGAGACTGAGTGTCTTGTCTGTCTTTGGGCTGTGTAAAAGAAAACCTCTTCCCCAGAGGACCAAAGCTTTTTGAAGAGAAGAGGCTGAAATGGAAGATTTGATATACCTTCATAGAACAAATGCTTTGACTAATACCTTGCCCAGGACATTAAGTAAATGGCAAAACAGAGAATTCCTTTGCTGAATGCTGGTCTATTGGCATGAAGGTGCTTCCTTTATGAATTGGGCTGGTTTGCGCTGAGAGATACTGCCTTACTGAGGCAGGCTGGGCAGGAGTTTTCGTAAACAGAACATTTTTTTACCTACTGTTGTTCTATCTCCATCCCTTCTCTAAAGGCTCGTGCTGCATCTCTGCATAGGAGTTAGTTTTTAAGTGAGAATGCTGTGGTGGTATTTTTTCCTGAAAGAAATAAAATCTCCTTACTCCTAGACCCAGTATCGGTATGCTGCTTCAAGGAGAGCTGTATTAATGCTACTCATTTTCTCTTTAATGTGTTGCTGCTTCGTTACAAGGTTACTGCTGGCACCCCAGAGCCTGATTTGGCAGGCAATGGTCAAGTGGAAAGCAGGCACTTTGAGACCCTCTGTCCTCCGTCTCCCTGGAGAAGTGTAGATAGGTGGAAAGCAGGAGCAGGGAAGCACTGGAGAGAACGATGTTCCGACTGCCTCCTTCCTCCTCTAAGTGGTGGTGCTGTTTAGGGTACAGGTTTTTCCATCAGAGACCAAAATGATGACAGTCCGAGTTGCAAGTCACTTCTGTTGTCTTCTCTCCCCAAACCCGAATGCAGTAACAGCAAGGCTCTGGTTTCACAATACACCCAGGACGGACCTTGGAAAGCAGAGAGGCGTGAAAGGTCAGGAGCCGCCTGTTATTATAACACATTTATCAGACCCAAAGTTTGATTGGGCAAGTTAGATCAGGTAAGTATTTATCAGGCAGAGGCTGCCATGTCTGTAAACATCAGGGTATGTGATATATGACAGAGTAAATCACCAATAGCTGGCCGAAGGCCCAGCAAATGCGAGCACAACAGTGCAGGGCATTCACTCCCCCGAGCCGGGGCATCTCCTCCCTGGCAGAGCCCCG
>NW_010401252.1:4528-11041 GCF_000710305.1 Buceros rhinoceros silvestris
GCCGAAGAGCCAGCGTGCAAGGGGGCAGCCAGGCTGGGCAAGGGGGCTGGCCTTGCCAGCTACACGGGAGACAGAAGAAAAGGTTCCCCTTTCTCTTCCTTCTTAAAATCAACACTGGGTGATGTTTCTGTTCTTGCTGACACGTTGCAGTGGGAGCTGGAGAAGCAGAGCTAGCACCAGCGCAGTCTTTGTGTACTTCTGCTTGACGGGGTTTCCTCTTCCCTCCTGTCGCTCTTCTGAGGAGACTTTTCTAAGACAACAGCAGGCTCCTTTACCACTGGCTCTCTTTGTGTCAGCCCACCAGCAGGGGATGCTTTGTAAGCCAGAATGAAGATAAAGTCCCAGAAGACCAAGTATTCAAAACGACTTGGGGGTGGGGGGTGGGGGGGCTACCCGCAAAGTACGACTCAAGTATTCTCTAGTTTTGTGGCTTTCACAGCTGGGTTGTGGTCAGGGCTAACACAAGACGACTGGTTCCTGGTGAATCTGAGTCTTCACCACTGCATGTTACTTGCAAAATCTGCCAAGTTCCTGAGGTCGCCCTGGCCAGCAGGGAGTGGGTAGGCAGGAGCTGCCATGGGAATTAGTTGCCAAAATCCGGCAGCCCAGAAAGCTGCCTGCTCGGCCTGCCCGTGATGTCTGTATTGGCTTTGATTTGCAGCTGTAACCCAGGTTGGGGATTTACGTGAAGCGTAGATCTGAATCTAGAGTTATATTCAGCACAGGAATATTTCAATTCTGGGAGTTCTGGTTCAGAGCGATCGCTTTGTTCAAATTGCAGAAAAATAATCCCTCAACTTTTATTGGAAGGGCTTCAAGGGAAGGCCTTGAACAGATTTATACTGTTTCTTTCAATCTGTACAAGACTGCTGCTGCTAGAGTCTGTGTGCTTGCTTCCCAAGGAGAACGGCAGACAACACAACGCGTACATACAATGCAAGACTTTCAACCCGGCTGCTGATGTAGAATTGCCAAGAGGAGCATTGTATTGGTCTGGATTTTCTTTTTCTTAAAGCTTTTTGCAATATCTCCTTGTGCAGAACAGATGCAAGGCAAAAAGTACCGCTGAACAGATGCAAATGGGATAACTAGCGGAGATCAGAAATGTGTAGTGAACTTTCTCACACATCCATTGGCTTTGCTGTGCATTGAGAGAGCAGGAGGATGCTGTTATGAGCAAAGAGGTATGTGGTGGTGTTTTCTGGATCAAAAGAGCACCCTGGCAGCACGTCTGAGGAAGGGCAAGCTGGAGTTCTCTGGGCCCTCATGGGGCCTGAGTGATTTGGAGGGGATTGGGTGCCTGTATCAAGGCTGGTGAGGTTTCCTGTGAGCATCAGTGTTAGTTGTCTGTGAATAGTAAGGCCTTCAAAAAATGGATTTGAAATCTGAGTTCCGGGTTGGCATCTGAGTTTTGTTCCCTAAGGAGTTACCGTTGCCAGTACCAGAACTGCATTACTATGAGCAGTTGATACTGTGTTTGACATTGATAACCATTTCTCTGAGCCTCTAAACATGTAACAGAGAGAAGAGGAAGTATGTGCTACTTGTGCTACTAGGTCACCTTGAAATCTGTGTTATAGGATTGGTAAGTCCTGGTGTCTCGGGCCAAAGAGGGCAGTTGTTTCATTGAGTTGGTAGAAAAGTGCCTGGTCCTCTGATCCTGTTCATAACTGTCAACCTTTTCGATCAACTGGCTATCCCCAGCCCCCAGCAGCACTGCGAGTGACACTTCGGCTCTGTCACCCACGCTTTATTTGGAGCAGTACCACAATCCCTTTTGGAAATGAGGCTGAGGACTGCGCTCGAGAAGCAAAGGCCCCTTGGTGTGGAATGGCTGACAGAGCTGTCCCAAAGGCACCCAACAGCCTTGTCACTCAGGCTCTGAACTAACTTCAGAAAGATTTTGTGTTAAGGTAAACCCAGCTCAGTTTTCAGTTTGTAAGTGCTGTACTGTGAGTTGCGGGGACCTTAGGAAATGGTTGAGGTGCAGCACCAAATGTGGGACACAGTAAATGACCAAAAGTGGGGATATTTTCAGCTGCTTGAAGCCAAACTAGCCTCCCTCGTCTGTCAGCATCCGGGAGCCCCTCAATCCCTTGTGTGCTTTTCAAATTCCACCCCATGGGACATTATCAGGGTGTTTTGCAAAGTGCTTTCTGATACAAACTGCATCCAGTTTGCCTCCATTCCTCAGGCTTCTCTAAGAGCTCCACCAAAACCAAATGTAGTCAGCACTTCTGATGAAAGTTTAGTAATGTTTGGGCATATAACAACATTCCTATTAAATACCTTCTTTGGAATAAACTGCAACTGATCCCTGTTTTGCCATTTTTGCTCACTGGGTGCTAGATTTGTGCGGTTACCGATGGTAAACTCCAGGGTAACGTTGCCAGTTTCAGGGCAGTGACTATTGATGTGAACTGGCAGGAACAGAAAACATTTCCCAAAACATCTGCCAGTTTTGGGGTACCTGTATGTGCAAAGTTCGATATTTAGAGATCTGATACTTGACATTTTTCAAAACCTAACTCCTTTATATGTGTAATTGAGGCACTCTTAGTATTTCAACTGCTCTGGAAATGAAAAGTCAGAGGGCTGAGTTTTATTTTTTTTTCTCCTGTTTCTGTAACCTGAAATTCTGCCCCCCCCACCCCAGGCCAGTAACCTTGTTTTCTGTAGTGGAGGCTCTGCTTGCCCTACTCGGGGCCTAGAAACCAAGTTTGGAGGTGACAGCCACCACTATTTACTTGTCACATCACCAGTTTCTCTTGCTCCTCTTCCCCTTCTTGCTGCTCCTTCAGAGGCGGAGCGAACCCACTGCTGCTTGTAGCGAGGTACTTCCCTTGGAGGCTTGGAACTGCAAACAAAACATTTAGTCTACATGTGGTTGTTTGGATTTCTAATCTGATGAAACCTTGCTCCAGATTCTCCCTGGAGGAAATGAAGCAGGAAATGGCATTTTCTCCATTTCCTTTACCTCAGCGTCACCCTGTGCATCATCTGATGAGATGATACTATGCTTGAGAAACACTTAGGGGATTGTTTTTTTCTCCCTGTTTTTTTTTCTCCTGACAAATGTAGGCTCTGTCAAGCCTTCCATTTATTTCCCTGGAAAGTGTGAATTATAAGAACATTCAGGGGTTTTATCTAAGCAGATTGCAGGCATTGGATAGGCAGACATCAATTTATTACGCTTTCCTTCCACTCTATCGATTAATAGGAAACTGTCTCCATTGTGCAGACCTAGGTTCTAGAAAAGACTATTTTATTCTCAGGAATGATCCACTCAGACTGTAAATGCACAGCGATGTTATTATGGCACACTTTATTCAGAGGGGATGGGAAGGAGGAAATTCTTGCTACTTTAAACCTTGCTGTGTTTTTTGCGTTATCTCCTTGAGTCAGATCTCAGAGATGGAAACCAATCAGTCCCTTCAGAGGTACCGTTTTAAACAAGTAAAAAGTGAGCAACGTAGGCCTTCAAGTAACTGAATCTTAAAAATTAGTAATGATTTTGCCCTGAAATGAAAATTCCCATGGGAGTCCACGTTCAGTGGCCCTGTCTGTACATCTGTTCTGTCTCTTGTGCTCGTCCATGTCAGAGAGCGTGTGTGCCAGGGTCCAGGGCCAGTTTGGTGCCCACAGAGATTCTGGTCTGAAGGCAACAAGCAACAGCTGTAAGTCCCTAAAGTGGGAGGAGAACTGGGGGGAGGCAGACCTTGAAGAAGCTGGGTCCCTTCCTTGAATCCCAGAATGTCTCCTTAGTGGTACAGCACCAACAGACGGGAAGACAGTGGGTGGCAGTTCCTCTAGTCACTGTGCCAGAGTTGAGAGTGACAATACCATCTAGCACACGTTGTGTTATTTAATAGCCTAGCCCGTCTCTCATGGTGTAGCTCCTCATGCATCTCAAAGCTGAGGGTCTGGCTTGTGTCAGGACGTGAAGCTTACCGCCTCAGGAGGTGGGGAAGCCTGCTGTGTTGTTCAGGGATGAGCCGTGTATCAGGATGCAAAAGAAAAAAGATAAGAGCCTCATCAGGTGACTGTGAGAGTGCAAAGCTCTTCTCCAGCTGGAGCAAATGCTGATACTGCTTGTGAGGTGCTGTGGCTGGACCTTCCCACAGGACTGTCTGCATCTGCCTCTCACTACTGAACGCAAGCAAGTGGGAAATCTACCTTTCCTGTCAGTCAGAGCTTCCCCAGGTAACAGCAGAAGGACAAAATTGGCAGGGTTCTTGTCAGTTTTGCTGTTGCCCATAGGGTACTGATTACCATTAATGAGTCTTATTGATTTCACTGTGCGGCTTCTTGGGAACAACACGAGAAGCCTGTCTGCAGCCTCGGAAACACAGCGCGGCGGTGGGTCGTATTTGGAAAGGTATCTGTGCAGTCACAAGGGCTGGATTTTTTTGTTGTTACTTTTGGTTCAAACTAAAGACTATATTCTGCAGAAGCTCATGATTTTGAGAGCCACATCCTTCCCCAGTCGCATCAGGAAATCATTCCACTTACTGCCAGTGAGTAGGTGAGTCTCTAAAGTCCTCACAGAGCTGTATTCTCAGCTTCAGGAGAAGGAAGGAGTTGTAATGTGACAAGACTCTCTCGGGTATCTCTGGGTCTGATGCGTTTAAGACAGCCTGGTCTCTGTTTTGGTATTGGTTAGCTCTGCCTGCGGCATTGCTTCACCCATGAGGACTATGCTCTTTGCCCTGTCTTAGTTGCCATCCTTGTTGTAAGGTGTGGAAATTAAATCTCCAGATTCAAAGCCCTTAACTGAAGGGCAGTGTGTGGCAGGATTCCCCCTTTACCTAGACATTATGTCTCCAGCTCATCCTCCCCCACCCCTCAGCCCTGGCAAGGGCTGCCAGCAAAAACAAGTGCTATTTGTTTGTTTGTATTTTGCTGTAAAACTGAAAATAGGAAAGTTACTGTGCTTTTTTATTTTTTTTATACAGGCTTATGTTTTTTTAACAAAACAGATGTTTCCCAACAGTTTTTCCCTCTTGGTTGAAAGCCCTTAATGTCTGTCAAAACACCCATCAGGCAGTCACTCTAACTAGCTGTACTAAGGCGGCCAGTGGCATCCTGGTGCCTGCACCAAGTTTTGAGTCCACAGGGGGTTTGCACCTCCATCTCCCAGAGTAACTCTTGAGTGCGGAAGGCAAGACCTGGGGATTAACTCCGTCCTCTCTCCGCAAGTTGTTCTCTTGAATTGTAAAAAAACAAATAAGGAAACAATCTCCCCTTGCAGTTACGCCTGTTTAAAACTAGACAGTGCTTCCTCTTCCTAACCCCCCCTCCTTTCAGTGTTGAGAACGGTGATGTCCCCACACGGAAGTGAAGGCAGCCCGGTGACATTTATCCTTCAGTAATCAGTTGATTGGCGCAGCACTCTACGATTCAGCCTGCACTTCTAAGGATCACGCTGGATTTCTGACCTGTGAGAACTTCGCTTTGAAGGGACAGCTTGATCCTTAAGCCCGTTAGCCAGATGCCAGCCCCAGCTGGGGCGATGATGGGTGCTTCTGGGCACGGGTGGGTGCTGATTGTGCACTGCCAGCAATGTCCTTCCACCAGAGAACCTGGCCCACGGGACTGGCAACTGGGCTGTGAGGAGGGTAGACATGTTCCCCCTCAAAGATGTCTCCTGATTCCCAGCCCTACACACAATCAGTCCCATCACTGCAGTGTGGAGGAGAGAGAAGGGTTTTAGCCCCCTCAGCAGCCGGAAGTGTGGGACACAGCCAGGGGCACGAATGCCAAGCCAGCTGGCCCACTGGCCTGATGTGGAAGGGCAAATCCCCTGTTCTTGGGTTCTTTCTAGGGTAGCTGTGGCCAAGGCAAGTGCTTGGAAAACTTTCCACAGCATTTGCAAAGCTGCCCTCGGAGTGAGGCCAGCTTATAGAGTCTGTTTAAAGGGGGGGGAAAAAAAGTATAAAATGGAAAGATTCTCTCGCTCCCCCGTCTCCTTGAGTCTCACTTAAAAGTAAAGGAAGTAGAACATTTTAAAGCAGCTTTGTTTCTATGGATTAAATGGATTGAAATACAGCCTCTTTCTGCCTTGATTTTCTGCCCTTGGCCAGGTAAAGAGCTGGTCTATTGAAATATTGACTATCATTCGTCTGAGTTTTGGATTTTTTTATCTCTCGCTGAAGCATGGATCTTTTTTTGGTTACCATCAACCTTCTATCATAACTGTTCCTGTGTAACACTTTCCCTTTGATATGACAATGACTTTGTACAGGGGAAGGACCTTTACCAGAAGAATTGTTTCAAGAATTGATGAAGGGTGAAAAGAAATGGGCAGCATATCATTTAAAAAAAAAAAAAAAGGAAAGACAGCGCACCTTGGCATATAGACGAAGGGGGAAGAGGTGGCTCTGTGAAGGCAGGAGACAGCATTGCTAACAGGCCAGCTTAAAGCCCCTCTTAACAACGTGCAGTTGCTCTCCCTGGCTCGTCCATTGATTTCCTCCTGTCCTCCATAGGCCTGGCTGCAGTTAAACCTTGTGT
>NW_010401252.1:11153-19496 GCF_000710305.1 Buceros rhinoceros silvestris
AATCAGATTTTGCTTTTAGTTGTTCGATCAAATTTTCCTTCCTTGAGCTTAGAAGGCACGCTTGGGACTTTATAGTAATTGCCTCCCCACGCTGAACTGCTGATACCTTTATTGGATTGGCGTAGGGTTTCAGAGGACTGTGTTTAACATGCAGTGAGCCGCAGCAATGCAAACAGCTCCAGTGTTTAAACAAGCATCCATTAGGCCAGGAAACAAGACAGTGCCAGCCCATTTGGTGCTCTTTAGAGCTGGCAGCTTGAGGGGAACGGTGCAGCAGGGCTTGCTGGTTGCGGGGGGGAGGCAGGATGGGGGAGAGACACAAATGCAGTGTCAGGAAAACAAGCAAAGCATCGCTGTAGGTTTGTGAGAAATGAGCTGGGGGTGTGCGGAACTTGCGACTGGGGACATGTGCAAAGCTCATTAATATCTCATTATGTTCAAATTGCGGTCTCCCAGCAGATTGGCATTAACGTGTGATGTGCTGGAGGAAGGGGCTCCAGGAGAGAGGCAGGGATATTTTAAGCAAGCTATTTTTTTTTTTTCTTCTTTCCTTTGCATTGAAGAAGCGGAAAAAATAGTGTGTGCAGGGCAAGGTGCCAGCAAACCACGATGTTTTGTGCATCAGCCCAATATAGTACACTTCATCAAACAAGAACGGTGCTCAGTTGGGCTTATCATAGTACCCACTAGCATCTTTCAGTATTTCTAATAAACCTCCTTTATTTTCAGGAATGCTTCACTCAGCTGTAACATTTGGCTCAGTGTGAAACTTCCAGCATTCAGGATCTCAGCACAGGATTAACTCCCTCCACCCCCAGCCAGGCGGATTGGGGAGTACGGGGGGGATGCTTGGACATTTTGCTCCTTTCTGTAAGTTTGTGATAGAATGGTGTCTGAAATACTTTTTCTCGTGCTCCTGTACTGAAGTAGGTTTCGGTTTCTCCTTAACTGGAGCATTGCAGTCATTAGCTTATCGGCTGACATCAGTGCCTTTACTGGCTTCTGCAGGACCACATACGGTTTTCTGATAAAATCTTGTCTGCCGTGTTACTGGGAAAATACCCATTAGTTTTAGGGCCAATTATGCCTTGACTTTCTATACTTGAACATATAAATCCTCCTAGAATATAGAAGGCAACTCCCAACAAAGGGTTATCCAAAAAACCCCGAACAATCAAGGACTTTCTGTAGCCGGCTCTCCTCCCTGTGCTCCAACTTGCTGAGTTGCATGACTTATCTCAGCGAATTTTCATTGAAGACTGGAGTCACGAGAGGGACAGAGAATGTATTTCTGTTGTATTCTGCAGCACGGGGCTTTCAGGCAGAAATGTTTTACTGACGCGTACCAGTGAAACCTGCGGGTTTAGTTTTTCCTCAGACACCCAGTCATTCTGCTATTGTGTATAGAAACCATTTTAATAGCTGCTGTACCTGAGAAGATTTTGTAGCAAACTGTAAGAAAATTATTTTTCTTCAACTCCTTTTGTGTTACAAAAGAGCAGAACAATGGTCAAACTAGCTCTGACTCTTACAAAATGCTTGCAAGCCCACAGATCTTGGTTCAGGCTGCATATTATAAAGTTTGAACTTTATCGCCCAGGCTATTTGTTAGGTGTTTATCCTTCCTAGTAAACTTTCTTTTGCTTTTATGGAACAATATTGGAGCCCTCCAGTGGCCAAACTAATCATTCTGAGGAATGGAGTTCCAAGATCTGCCAAGGAGGTAGATTTTCTTTCTCCTTCCATATTAAAAAAATAATTTTGTGATCTTTTTATATTCCTAATTTATGTAGAATTTGATCATATGCATCATATGCGAAAAGCGAGAAAAGCTAGGAAAAGACTAAATATTCTCTTTGCCTGTCTAGGATGTCCATATATTTATTCTTCTGTATGTTCAAGAATTTAATGAGTAGATTTCCTTAAGTGACTCCATCAGTGCTGTGACTTACCTGTGATGTGGCTGGTCTGTTCTCTACCAAAGCCTATTTTTTTGTACACGACATTGTCATTTGTATCGGGGGTCTTGGCAAGTTGAAGATTTTGGCCTCAAGGTTCCCTTGTCTACTGCTCCCACTGGTGCCTTTCACTTTCCACGGCCTTTCCCTGTGATACCCACTCGTGTGTATGAAATAGTATCTTTTATTTATATTGTATGCCCTGGATATTAGTAAGAAGAGTTCTCCTCATAAAGGATGTTAAGATCCTCTAGAAAAACAAACAGCTAAAATCTCTACTTATGCCTCCTCGTGTTTGGTGTGATTATCACAGTTCTTCCTCTTAGGTACCAAACTGCAACAACAGTCTTTAGGAACCCCCAGTCAGGTCACAATTATGTTTGAGCTGGGAGTGCTGAGAGGAGGTGGGGGATGAGGAGAAAGTGTGGTCATTTGTTTATCTTTTAATAGGATGACAGCAGTCTGGCATTCGTTCTGTGTTCAAAAAGCAGTTAAGCAAGCGCTCAACGTTGTTATTCTTGCACCAACTCCTCTTTATTTCGGGGTCGCTGGGAACGAGTTTGTGTCACTTTGTGTTGTACAGTTGCAGCTATATAAAATCGTGTATTATCCTCAGAACGCTTCCGAACTAGAGCGTTCAACAACTAGTAGAAGGGGGCTTCTGTTTGTTTAATTTTAGTAAAAAGCTTCGAAGTAGCTTTTCTTCTGCAGGCACTGTGGGTATAAGAACAATTGTACTGGGTCATCTCAAAGGAGCATTTAGCTCAGCGTCCTCTCCGCAACAGAGGTCAGAAAGCGGAGTATAAGAAAGAGAGAGGCACAGACTCAGCCTTCTCTGGCATATCTTCCCATCTTCCAGCCATCACAGGTGCAAGAACCACTTGCTGAGCCCATCTGTGAGCAGCTTGCTTTTGCAGCCCCCTGCATTCCTGAAGGATTCTTCCTGTTCTTGCGAGGTGGGGTGAAAAAGAGGAAAGCCAAGACACAGTTGCAGCAGAAACTTGTTGCTTGTACTGCAGATGAGGGCAAGTTCTGCAAATTCCTCTCATCAGCAGTAGCTGGAATTCCTGAAACAACCACAAGCACTGTTTCCTTTCAAGTTTTTTATGGGAATTTGAGAATTGCTGGAGGAGATCGACACCCAGCTCCAACTGATTATTTTTTTTTTTAAGGAAACTGCTAATGAGGTCAGGTTTTTCACGTTTTTTTCCAAGACCCATAAGCAGCAGTCGAGCTGGGAGGAAAGCAGTCAGATAGGTGGGGAGAGGCTGATGGCAGAATATGAATATGCGCTGAGGGTGGGAGCAAGTGCAGGCCTTGGAGCTGTCAGAAGGAAAGATAGTGATCTAGAGCCACTTCGTAACTTACTCACGTAACTTACGTGTGAGGCTGTGAGATCCAAACTGTGAAAGTATGGGAAACAGTGACAGGAGAGAATAAAAGGTGGGACTATGCAAGGGGGGAGCGCCTGCCCGATGCACATTTCATGCACAGCTCCCTGAAGCCTCCCATCACGGCATAGAGCTGCTGCTGCTAGCTTACGGCTTACTTTGTCAAAGCCTCCTCTGATGGCTGCTGCCACCCAGATGGAGAGCTTCAGGGGTCCAGCAGAGCCATGGGGAAGCAGAGGAGGCAGGGACCAGTTGCAGCTCTTAGCCCCTCACGGGGCAGCAGCTCAAGAGCAGCTTCATCCCCAGGGACTCCTGCCTGCATGTCTTTACTCAGAGGTGTTGGATGGAGTGTAAGCTGGGAATGCCGCAGCACGCAGGCTGTGTGCAGCCCCGCTGTGCTGGGACCGAGAGGCGAGGCTGTATGGTGGTGTGGCTCCGTCTGAATCCTTGTGGTTTGAAGCTCTGCTAGACAGCGGCTTCGTGCAGAGATGGTGTTCCCAGGAAGGGCACTGTGCCCTGCTGCGTTCCCCCGCAGCTCCCTAGGGAGCCTTTCACCCCGTACCCAGTCAGTGCTCGCTGTCTGGTATCACTGCCAGGCCCTGTATGGAGGGGACATCTCTGGGGAGTTTATGCTGCTGCGCCGAGACACAGGGAACACTTGAGGGGAAAAATATCCGCTCTAGTGTGCAGGCACTGCAGTCCTTTCTCATCAGCAGGGAGAGGAGAAGGCTGGCACTACTTTACTGATGAGTCAGGAAAATCCTCTGTGTTTGCAGTGTCAAATGCTTCTAAGACAATTACTGCTGGTCTGAATTTGGAGTCTGGCAATACCGGACAGGTTTGGTTTTGGCGAAGAAAAAAAAATGGAAAAAAGGATAGCAGCGACTTACGTCCTCAGATGTAGAGACCACGGACTCCTGCAAATCCTACAGCCACCGGATCCCTGGTATTCAAAGTTGGTTCTTGGCCTCCTCTCTTCTACCTGGCATTTAAAAAAGTGGGTCTTGGGCAGTTTAAAGCTGGGCCCTTAATGTAATTCTGAAATATGCTAATTGCCAGGCCTTTGTTTTCATAGTTTTGAAAAGCTTAGAAGAAAGAAGGAAAACTAAGAGTATTGTAAACAGCCCTAGGAAAAACCTCAACCTGCTGCCGTGTAATTTCCTTCAAAAACCAAACTTTCATACTGTGGGAAGCTTTATCACACAGCAGAATTTCACACAATCCGATATACCCTGTATCTACGTGATACTCCATTATTTCTTAAGCACGCTTGCTCATTGTTAAAGTTGTTACTAAGGTTACTAGAACTGTTATTTCAGAAGAAAGGGGTGCTTGCTTATCCCAAAGCTTGTCTGTATTTCCCTGCTATCTGTGCATTTAATTAAAAAATAATTTTTTCCCCCTCTCTCAGACTTTGCCTAGACCATTGCGGTTGTAACACTACTATTTATCTGGAATTTAAACTCACAGCACCTCCTGCTACCTCTCCCCTTATCCTTGCCTCTTTTAAATAATCCAGCAGTGATTAAGCATGTAAGTAACTAAGCAAGAACTTGGAGCTGCACAACCTTCTTTTCTTTGGCACTACAAGAAAGTTAAGACTCTTTCCAAGAGCAAATGCAATATCATAATTATAGGCCAAACTATGAAGATTTCAAGCTTTTTTCAAAGAGATTAGTGGGACAAAACTGAAGCTTCTGGAAATGAAACTGAGGGAAGGACCTGACCCATGCAGACAAAGTCTTTATTAAACGCAGATGTCAACAGCAGCAAGCATGTAATTAGTGCCCTAATTTGACTGGGCAAATAATGTTGGTGGCTTGGGGAGGGTCCAGATGCAGGCATTTGACTGTGGATGCCTCTCTTTGAGCTAGTTACCAAAGCTCCCTTTATGGTCAGTGGAAAGAAAAAGATGCTTCTAGAGCGTGAGTTATCTCATTCCTATCTCAGCCTGGTGTAGGGGATACAAATCGCATCCTTAAGACTGGAATGAATCGACTTGTTCTCGCCTGCAACTTTCTGGTGCCTACAGATGTTCCCAGGCTGCTTCTGTCCTGTTCACAGCTTGTCCCCCCCCACCTTTCATTTTCCTGCATAAGAGAAGCAATAGCACCTATTGATCTGAGAAGATACAAGGTATTTTATATTCCTGTTGGCTGGGCAGAGGATTTAAGAGATTTGAATGCAATTCTAACCCTGCCACTGACTTTTCATACACAGCTTTAGGCAAGCTTCCTGCTTTGTTTTCTAAAGTGAAACACAGAGATTTAATATATGTTTGCATCTAAGTGACGGACACATTTAAGTGTTAAGAGATGGTGTGTTGGTTTTGCCAAACAAATGTTTTTTTTTTTCTTTTTAGATTCAGCCCATCTCTGTTCTAATCCAAGACCAAAATCCACATAGCTCTGGTAGTAGCCCAAGAGTATTTATCTCCAGAGTCACGAATTAAAAGTGCCTTAGTACTAGGTGGTTCATTGCTCTTAGAACAGGAAAAAAGGATGGGGGATGTGTGTGTGGATAAGAAGTCTTTTAAGAAGGAAAATAAAGTTAGTGGAAGTCCTTTATGTGAAAGCAAAGCTGGCTTATGGTGCATTTCTGTGGGTTCTCTAACAGCAAACTATAAGGTCTTGTGCTTCATACCTCCAAGGGCTTTAGGAAAGAGCTCTAGCATTCTCAGTCTTACCTACAGCGTCTAGCAGCGGCAAATGCTTTCTTGTCATCTTGTGTTTGACACTATTAATGGCACCAACTCTCAGTGGTGAATTAGACTTGAAGTCTAAGTTTTATTTGGATTAGCTGCTAATATATGCTTAATATGCGTAGATTGCCGAGGTGAAAACCTGTAGGACTGTCGTGGGCAGCAGCTACATGTGCGTGTGTACACACGTATGGAAAATGCAGGGAATTTCCTTTTGCCAGCAGAAGTCAAAACTGTGGTGTGTACAATGGGTGTGGACAGACATATGTACTGTTGTGAGTTGCAGTTCCTTCCCTTGGAGGGCTGGTTTCAAAATACACAAACAGATAAAAATGCCTGATGATAATCTGGAGTGCAGCCACAGCTAACTGGGGATTTGACCTGTTTAGCAGAGCACTTGACCTCCTCTCTCCTGGCCATCTCTTCTGATTGTATGGACACATCTCAAAGCCTTACATGCCTTTGGAATTTCAGCAAACTTTTCCTGCTGTTCCCACAGTGAGTTCAAGCCCCCAGCAGCCAGCAACCTGGGGAATTTGCCTGCAGATGGGCGGTTGCCGCTGTACTCTGGGACACTGCGTTGCTTTAGACAAGCCCTGCGTAGAACTGAGCACTTTTATCACTAGATGTTCTATAACTGGAAGGTAGAGATGTGGTTTTCCCCTAACAATTAGCTAACAGTTTTAAAAAAGCACTCAATGGTCAGATAATCTGGTGATACGGTATCTGCAAACTTCGGGTCACGGCTGTAGGAGAGCAGACTACGCAAGCATGGGATGTCTATTCACAAGACTTTGGTTGCTGCTGACATGGGCCCTTCCCTGCCTTGTTCGTTTAGATTGAACTTGGACACCCTTTTTCTTTACGTCACTCGCGTCAGCAGAAGGAAGGCTCTAGGCCAGATGATTTTAGTTACCGCCGACATTTGCTCCTGGCAACCGTCTTTTCCAGGCGCCTCGCAGCCCGTTTGCTAGCATGGGACACGTACCACACCTGTGCCCACACTGGGCTCTGTTATCATGGTGACAAGCAGATGTGCATTTACACTGTTGATGAAGGTACTGGGGGCGCAAGAAGAAATGGTTCACACTGCTCACTGGGAGGGTGTGAAAACCAGGAGGAAATTGTGTGAATTGCTTGGGCTGGTTTCCTGTAGCTACAGTCTTTCCTAGGAGCTCCAGGTACCGTGCAGGGAGGGAAGAGAGGCATCAGATTGCGACGAAGTGCGTTCTTTTTAGGATCTGTCCTTTGTAGGAGCGTGAAACCAGTGCACACACGTGCATGGAATATACATAGAGGGTGTGTCTATTCAGAGTAGTGATGGGAGGGAGGAAGAGGTTTATCCTGGCTGGCAGACAGTTCCTGTAGTTGAAATAAGGAAGGTAAGACCCGAGTGAAGGTCTTGATCTGATGTTGGTGTTTGTTGCATAAACCATTCTTTGTATTTTAGGTTGCTTTAGGGTTTTCAAGGTGAAGCATCTGCTTATAAATACTGTGGTGGATCAGGTCCTTGATTTGCTTAATCTCTTTTCTTTACACTTCATCAGTAGACTTAAATAGTACGTTTGCAGTTCAACCCATACAGCAGGTCCAGCCGTGGAACTCTGACTGATAGTTGGTGGGATATGGGAGACCAGACACGTACTCTTCCACTAGTTGTTCTTGTGTGCCTTTGTGGGACCTGAGGTCAGCTGGAGGTGATGGAAGTTTGTATGGTTTGTTTGGCCATGTTCAGGGCAAAACTGCTATTCTGTGCTGTCTGGCCTTTGGTCTGTGGTGAAGAGGTCTCAAACTGTGCTCAGAACAATTCAAAACATGTCTGGGGCATCCTGTACAATCCTTTGACTCCTTGAGTCTCCACAGATCTTCAGCGATCCTGCGTTATTCTTTACGGTGCTGGCCATAACTTGTATTGAAAGCAAAAAAGGAATGTAAAGAAGAGTTGTTCCATCAGACTTGGTGTCCACTCTGAAGAAATTTTGCTGCAGAAGCGGTGATCTTATCAACGGACCCCTAACACCTGGTGAACTTAATGGGAGCTGAGGGCTTCAGCACCCCTCTCGATTGGGTTATGGGTTATGTACAGGAGTCTTACAAAACTGCTGCTGAGTGCATTCTTTTAAATAGATATGCAAAGGCAAGGCAAACAAGCAATTCTAGCAGTGCTCTTCTTTCCCAGAGATGGATCAAGCTGATTGTGCTGATCAAGGAACTGATTGGATGAAGGAAAAAGCCAGATCCGTTTTGGATGTTTCTGACATCTTTTCTATTTTAGAATTTTCAGTTAGTTGTG
>NW_010401253.1:0-673 GCF_000710305.1 Buceros rhinoceros silvestris
ACAGCCAGCTCAGCGGCCCCCCTCCGTGCTCACAGCCCGGTGTGGCCCCCACCGCCCCCTCCCCAGCTCACCTGAGTCCTCGTCGGCCGCCTGCCTCGCCCGGTGCACGGGGTAGAGCAGGGGGGTCACCAGCCCATTGTTGGGCTGCTGGTAGGCACCGATCAGGTCAGGGAGGGTTCGGAAGCACTTGGCCTGGATGCCCTGGATTGTCTGGGGTGGCAGAGGGGGGAAGAACCATCATGTTCCCCCTTCTGCCAGCTCCACGTGCCCAGACAGCTCCCAGCAGGGCAGCAGAGCGAGGAGAGGAGCATGGAGACACCTGCCCCATGCAGCAGACAGGGATGCTCCCTTGGGACGCTCTTTTTAGGGCGCTAGAAAGGGCAGCTGCAGGGCTGGGTACCAGGAGGAACCGAGACATGACACCAAAAAGGGGAAGCAAAGCTGAGCCAGCAGCTGGGACAGACACCATGGGGACAGACACCATGGGGATCAGGTCTGCGTGGCCAGCCTGGGGCAGGGGATGAGGGCAAGAAGGGGACAAGCGTTTGGCTGTGCCGCTCTGGGCGGGCTAGTGGCAGCCGTGGGGCCAGCAGGGAGGCAGCTTTCCCAGGCGGTCCCATGGTGGAGGGCGGCTGCAAAGCTCTCAGCTCTCTGCGGTGCCGGGCGGTGCAGC
>NW_010401253.1:922-1599 GCF_000710305.1 Buceros rhinoceros silvestris
CCCGCCGTTGCACCTACCTGGACAGAGAGCAGCCCCTCATCATCAGGGAGGATGCGGTAGGTGTGGACGTGCCGCTGGAACCTGGGAGAGAGCAGATGAGGGTGCCCATAGTGCCCCCCACACACACCATGAGCACGTGGCAGCGCTGGGGGGTGCCCAGCACGCAGCCTTGATACAAACGCCCCGTCCCCTCTTCAGAGAGAGGAACTGAGCTCATTGCTGGGAAGAAAAGCATCGCCCTCAGCTCTGGGTCGGGGCAGCTGCAGCTGAGCCCCCAGCCTGTCCCACACCCCGTAGTGCCCCTTGGCACCTTGTGTTTGCAATTCATCCAGTGCCCCGGGCAGGCAAGCGTAGGAAAGGGGGCGGCATCCTGCCAAACCCGCCGAGACACCACCCCACTGCTGCTGCAGACGTGTCGGCCCGCTGCAGGATGGGTTCAGGCAGCGAGGAAGGGGTGCAGGCAGCAGGAAAGGGATGCAGGCAGCAGGAAGGGGTGCAGGCAGCCCTGGCAGTGATGCTCAGGGGCCATAAACCTGCATCCGGGCTTCCGGGGTGGCAAGGGATGCAGCCCCAAAGTCCCGGCATCTGAGGTGTTAACTGCGGGTGTCCGGATGCAGCCCGTTGGGGGTGGGAAGGAGAGGGGATGTTTGTTTTTGAAGAGGGAGGGAGCGGCAAGT
>NW_010401254.1:0-251 GCF_000710305.1 Buceros rhinoceros silvestris
GTCCCTGAGCCCCGGGGTGCCGGGCCGCCTCACCCAGCGGCGATACAAGAAGGACGTGCTGCCCTCCCCCGAGGGGCCCGTGCCCTCCGTCTCTATCACCGAGATCCGGCAGTACCTGCGGGCCCAGGGCATCCCCTTCCACGACGGGTACAGCTGCCTGCACACCCCCAGCCTCTTCACCAGCGGCCGGGAGGACCAGCTGCTGCCAACGGCCGCCCGCGGCCCCGACCCGCTCTTCATTCACACTACCA
>NW_010401254.1:556-1463 GCF_000710305.1 Buceros rhinoceros silvestris
ATGAGACCACCCAGACCAAGGCCATGTTCGGTATCTCCCTGGTGACAGATGCCACCCTGAAACGCTTTGGGGTGCGTTTTTTGAGGACTGCCAAGTCTCTCGTCTTCCCCTGGTTCAGCCCCCGCGATGCAGCTCTGAAGGGCCTGAAGCTGGTGAGGGTGGAGAAGAAAGGTGATGCGGTAGCTTACATGGAGGAGACGATACCCCGCTGCGACTCCTATCGCAATCTCTTTGGGCTGCCCCTGATAGGCCGCCGAGACACAGAGCTGGTCTTAACGGGGTGGGAGCTGGACGCCCTGGCTCTGCACCAAGCTACGGGGGTGGCCAGCCTGGCCTTGCCACGGGGGGCCACCTGCCTGCCTCCCGCCCTCCTCCCCTACCTGGAGCAGTTCAAGCGCATCACGCTGTGGCTGGGCGAGGATTTGCGCTCCTGGGAAGCTGCCAAGCTCTTTGCCCGCAAGCTGAGCCTCAAGCGCTGCTCCCTGGTGCGCCCTGGCGACCTCCAGCCCCGGCCCTTGGAGGCTCTGAACCAAGGCCTGAACCTCACCAAGACCCTTCGTGCTCCCCTGCCTGCCAGCCACAAATCCATTGTCTCGTTCCGGCAGCTGCGTGAGGAGGGGTTTGGGGAGCTGGTCAACACCGAGCAGGTGGCTGGCATCAAGTGGTCACGTTTTCCGGAGCTCAACAAGCTCCTCAAAGGGCACCGCAGAGGGGAGCTCACCATCTTTACAGGTGTTCCGGCAGCTGCGTGAGGAGGTGTTTGGGGAGCTGGTCAACACCGAGCAGGTGGCTGGCATCAAGTGGTCACGTTTTCCGGAGCTCAACAAGCTCCTCAAAGGGCACCGCAGAGGGGAGCTCACCATCTTTACAGGTGAGAGGCAAACGGCAGGTGGACGGGGGGGAGCAG
>NW_010401254.1:1533-2447 GCF_000710305.1 Buceros rhinoceros silvestris
GAGGTGATCTAAGCATCTTTACAGGTGAGAGGCAAACGGCAGGTGGACGGGTGGGAGCAGAGGCCTCTTCAGCGGCTTCAGCCGCTGGGGGTGATGCCTCATGGGTCTCCCAGGTCCCTTTCTGCTCCTGGTTTTGGCTGAGGCCGTCTTGGGGTTTGCAAGAGGCTGGGGTTTGTTTCTAGGTTGCTGGGGCCATGCACATCAGTGTGGTGGTGGGCTTCCTGCCCGGGGTGTCCTTTAGCCTTGCTCCCACCACCCACCTCCTGCGTGAGCCCTCCCTGTGCTCCCCTGCCAGCTGCTCAGCCCTTTCCTGATCCCTGCAGGGACCCACTGGCTGCTGGAGGCGACACGTGTGCCCAGACGTGAGGCCTGACCTGAGATGCCTCTTGTTTGTGGTGGGATTGCTGTGGATGGGCTGTTCTGACCCCGCTCCACTGCACTGCCACCTCTAAACTACCCCACAGCCTGTTCAGGGTGGTCAGATCTACACCAGCTAACTCCTCTTGGTGTTGTCTTTGCACCAGGCCCAACAGGCAGCGGGAAGACAACCTTCATCAGCGAGTATGCGCTGGACCTGTGTACGCAGGGGGTGTGCACACTGTGGGGCAGCTTCGAGATCAACAATATCCGCCTGGCCAAGATCATGCTGACGCAGTTTGCTGGCCAGCGCCTAGAGGACCAGCTGGAGCTGTACGACGAGTGGGCCGATCGCTTCGAGGACCTCCCGCTCTACTTCATGACTTTCCATGGCCAGCAGAATATCAAGTATGGTCCCACAGCTTCACCCCTGGTAGCGTTTACCCCTCACAGCACGAGCTGAGGGGCCCTGGGGAGCCAGGCCACAGCGGGTTGCAGGTTTGGGGCTGGCAGGAGGCACGTTGGCCACTTGTTCAAGTCCCGGGGTTGGCACAGGG
>NW_010401254.1:2635-3504 GCF_000710305.1 Buceros rhinoceros silvestris
TCGCCTCAGAACCCAGCCTCGGCCCCTGACAGGATGTGTCCCTCCACACCCTGCTCGCCTGGCACTGCTGCCGTTTGCCGAGGAGGGCAGATGGGCACCTCCAGCTTCTTTTATTCACCAGGCGCTGTGCCACCTGCACACATCCCTGGGCACCCTGAGGGTCCCCACGTGCTGGGGGCATCACGGGATGGTGGGCAGGGGCTGTGTGGGCGGCAGCTGAGCCTTCATGCTCCAGCCGCCCTTACCTGTGGGGACGGGGCTACACTGTCCTATGATGGAGAAGATGCGGAGGTGGGATGTGCCCAGGGATGTTCCCAGTGGGAACCAACCTGGTACCTCCCAGCTCTGCCTCTCCCCGTCCCTGTGCCTGACTCAGCCCCCCCCATCCCCGGCCCTGCTGATCCCGGTCTTCCCCCACCCAGGACGGTGATCGACACCATGCAGCACGCAGTCTACATGTATGACATCACCCACGTGGTCATCGACAACCTCCAGTTCATGATGGGACATGAGCATCTCTCGGTGGACAGGTAGCCCTTCTCCAAGCTGCTCCCTCCTTCCCCCGCCGACGTCGTTGCTGGATCTGGCCTGTTGGGTGTCATGGCAGGGCTGGGGACGTGCACCCCTTTAGTCCTGTCTGGCTGGAGGGTGATCACTGCTCTGGGGAGGAAGAGGTGGGGCAGGGTGAGCTGGTTACCTGCGATCCCCGATGTGCCCCATCCCATTGCCCTCCTGGGCCCGTCTGCCCCACAGAGAGCGAGCTCAGACCCCTGGGTGTTTGCTGCGGTGGAGCTGAACCCAGCAGCACCTTGCTGCTCCTCCCGGCCCTGTGCCCCCCAGCAGTGGCGGGGCCTCCCCCCGCCCCACCA
>NW_010401254.1:3616-4734 GCF_000710305.1 Buceros rhinoceros silvestris
TGACCCCGCTCTCACTGCCCTGGCAGGCTGGCTGCCCAGGACTACATCGTTGGTGCCTTCCGCAAATTCGCCACGGACAACACCTGCCACATCACGCTGGTCATCCACCCCCGCAAGGAAGATGACGAGAAGGAGCTGCAGACAGCCTCCATATTCGGCTCTGCCAAGGTGAGCTGGGCCAGGGTGGCCCTTCCTGTTCCTTGGGCACAGTGTGTTCCCAGGAAGGGGCTGGGATCCACTGAGCAGCTGTCCCTAGCTTCTGCCAGCACCCCGAGTCATTGCCGGCAATCTGACGGGTGCTGTGAGGGGCGGGATGTCCCCCTAGCTCCCATCAGCTGCTGAAGATGTGGGAGTCCCAGTTTGCCTGGGCCTTGGTGGGGAGATGCAGTCAGGGAGCAAACCCTTTGCCAGCTAAAGCTCTGCTGGGGCTTTAGGTGCAGGTGATTAATGCTCGCTGACTGTGAGTGGGGTGTAGGATGAGATGGCAGGAGCCAGAGAAGGGGCAGGGATGGGCTCTCTGAGGGCTCCAGTCTGCCTTGATGCAGAACAACCCTGCAGTGGTGGGCAGGAGGTTGCCCTGGGGAGAGCCGCGGTGCCAGCTCAAGCCAGTCTGCACTCTGGGTCGCTGGGGTGTCTCAGGGAAAGGGAAAGGGTTGATGTCCAGGAGCTGCTGGAGTTGCTGTGGCCTAGAACACTCCATAACAGGGCTGGAAGGAGCCAGTCATGCAGCCCAGGAGCACCTCTGGGTCCCATGACTCTGGCTGCATCCCCAGCACCCTCCTGGAGATGTTTTTCTTCCCCCCAGGCCAGCCAGGAGGCCGACAACGTCCTCATCCTGCAGGACCGTAAGCTGGTGACAGGGCCAGGGAAGCGCTACCTGCAGGTATCCAAGAACCGCTTTGACGGGGACGTGGGCGTCTTCCCCCTGGAGTTCAGCAAGGACTCGCTCACCTTCTCGTCCTCTGGCAAAAGCAAGGTCAGGCTGAAGAAGATGAAGGAGGACAAGCCAGTTTTGGCCAAGAAAGCTCCGGAGGGAGGCGCAGGAGCCTCCAAGCAGCCATGAGCCTGGCAGATCTCTTCCTTGGTCTGTTGGAGGGACCGGAGCTGGTGCTGGGAGC
>NW_010401254.1:4781-5801 GCF_000710305.1 Buceros rhinoceros silvestris
GCATGGTGCGTGGACCTCCAAAAAGCCATGAGCCTGGCAGATCTCGTCCTTGGTCTGTTGGAGGGACAGGAGCTGGTGCTGGGAGCATGGGGTGGGAGTACGCCAGCCCCTCTCCCCTGGGAGCAGCAGCCACACACCGCTGTGGCCCTTTCTCTTCCTGCGTGAACAAACCTCTTGGCCACCAGCACGTTGTCTCAGACGTGGGGTCACCCTGAGCAGCCAGGGGAAGATGCTTTGGTAAATACTGGCCGCTCCGTACTGGTGTGAAGTGCTGGGAGCACGGGGGGAGCAGAATCAGTGTGGACTGGGTGCTGGAGGCCAGGGACCTGCAGCCCTGGGACTCGGGGGTCTCTGGACCTGGGGAATGTTGTTAAATTGTGGCTCAAATGGAGCTGAAATCGTGGGGGTCACTGGTGGGAGGGACGGCGCAGAGGGAAACATGGTGGGTACCGCTCCCTTAGAGGTGGTTCTCTGGGCTCGACCCTGGCTGCGATGGAGCTGGCGAGGGGAACGCAGTGCAGGGAGGCGTGGGAGGCTGGGGATGGCTCTTGCCCCGGAGCTGCGCACTCCCCGTGGGACGTGGACCCCTGTGGCATCGCTGCTGTGGCAGCAGGTTGAAGGCAGCTCTCCCAGCCCCCTGTGCTCAGGGTCTCCCCCAGTGCCCGGAGGGCACCACCAGCAGTAAAAACAGCGGGGAGCAGCCCTCCCTTGCTGGGTTGGGTGGGGGACAGCCACCCCTGTGCCTTCCGGGCAGCAAATACTGTGAACTGACCAGTCCTCGCCGTGGTAGGACGAGGCCGCGGCCGGATCTTGGTCTAACCCCTTTGGGGTGTTTTTGTCCTTTCCTAGTTTTATTAAAGCACCAGCCTGAGTGCTGTTCCTGTACCGCTGTTCGTGTGATGGGGGGATGCGGGGGCTGGGTGGGGGAGTGGGGAGAGGCAGTCCCCTCTGCCAGAGCGTCCCACCCCGGTCCTGGCCCTCGGGTTGTTACCAGCCTCCGTGCCGGGCATAGTTTTAACC
>NW_010401255.1:0-8166 GCF_000710305.1 Buceros rhinoceros silvestris
AATTTATTATAAACTGCTAATGCAGTTTTATATGATTTTAGTTTATATGATTTTAGTTCTATTTCATCATTACAGATACTTCAAGAGAATCCCATACCTGCAGAAGTAAACAAGAATAAAATTTCACGTGATTATACAGAGTGCTTTAATACTGAAGTGCATCACAAGCCAGAACCGTACAGATACTTGGCAGGCTGAGAAAAACACAACAGCACTGGTCTGGCAGAAGAGTGAAGCCCTCCAAGATCCAAACTGTGCCTCATTAGTCTCCCTTCAAAAGTGATGCGACATGTGGTTTTACATGCACACACACAGTACACAGGAGGGTGGGTTTATTACGTGTGATTACTACTGATCTAATTACTTTGTAGGGCATATGCAATGGGCACATATCATGGGATTTGCAAAGATAAGGCCCTGTGGAAGACTTACAGAAGCATGACTTGACAGTGACTAGAAAGCATTTTGTTTGCTAAGAGCGTAATGGAACAGAAATTCAGGTGGAACAGGATAGAATTGCTGCAGGTACTTTAACACCACCAGATCACTTATCTGATGACTATGATGCAGTTATCAAACACAACAGATCTTCCTGCGGGAAGGGGTAAGATGTAGAACTTGTTTCTTATGTCTCTCATGTGACGCAGCAAGAACAAAGCCAGTGGAGGAAAGAGAAAGCAATCTGCGTACGCCAACAAAAATGTTGGTCAGCCTGCTGACATTTAAATCTTGCTGTTCTTGCTCTTCTTCCCTCCATTCCAGTTTTGATCTTTCTTTTGCAGCAGGGCAAGTACCACAAAGGAGCTTGTTGTGTGATACCATTTGTAAGAATGTGCCTAGCTCTTTTCTGCAGACCAACCTGCAGAAAATTTGCAACAGCAGCTTAAATAAGAATACCACCTAAGGCTGCGTTACTGAGAACTACTATCTTGTTTTTTCACTTCGTTATTCTTAACAGGAAAACCAGACAATTGCAAGTGAGAGTTTCCAGACCAAGAGGCATATTCACTGCCAGTGTTAGGGACCTAATCTGCCTCTTTAAAAACAAAGTGGACAGAGTTCTGTCTTCACGGGCAGCCCCCTAAATCATTCCCAAGAGACACGGCAGGCACATACAGCTGCCTGCCCCAAATGCTCAGTGTTGCACTCTTGTCGCTCTCTTCACCAGTGCTGGTGTATTTAGGTTAAAGGCAAGGGCTCGGATCTACTTACATGGACTGCTGCATCTTTGAGGACAACATGTACTGTTAGTCCTGACAGGTAGGGATTTGTTTCTAGTGTTTTGGCGTTGTCTTGGCCAGATCTTAACAGAGGAAGAAAAGGACTTTGCCAGGTGGGACATGATGTCCTAAGACATCTTTGAGGAAGTGCTGTGATACTCTGGTTACTAGTCAGGATGACTCGAAAAAGCCCCTTTCCTCATTTCTGAGAAGGCAGCCCTTCAAAAAGATAATCGCTGCTTGCCACAGCCTCTGCTTTCACAAAGCAGTAAATATTTATCCCTTAGGTTTCTTCCTAAAGCATCATCTCCAATGGCTTTGCTTGTTCTCTGAATCTCCTGCTCGTCATGCAGCTCTCTGGCAACCGCATGCTCAGAACGAAGTGTGGCATTACTGAAGCTGTAGGAGATTCCTACAGCTCAAACTACATTTTGCTGTTAACGTAAACATCTGTCACCTCTTCAATGCCTGTATCAAATGACTTACTAGAAGCCCCATGATCAGTTTTTGCAATCTCCTCACATTCTTTGTAACTATCCCTAAAACAAGTACCTCTGCTTGCTAAGGTCTATTCTTGCCCCAGTTGGCTAGCACATTCCCAGGCCTCTATCACTTCTCTGAATAATTACCACAACTCTAGCAAGTCCATTCGCTGATTCCTTTACTGACTAGTCCAGCAAAGAAATGATCTGGACACGCACTGTGCTGCACTACGCTCATGTTTCACTCCTATTTTCTTACTTGCCTTTTATCAGTTCCTGCATGATGTCCTCATTGATTTGTCAGCTGTCCCTCACTTCCACTATTTTTTAAATAGATCTCCACCATTTCAGAGTTACCCACCTCACTTCAGTGCTCCTGTATTAATAGGCCTCTTGTGTTCCTCTCTCCCCCCGGACATGTTTGGGAAAGCTCTTCTTTCCTTATCCTTCTGGCTGTTGTTAATTTATTGGTGTTGATGCCCTTACCTTTATTCTCTGAGGCTTAAATCTAGTTCACTGGTTCTCTGCAGTCTGTCTTCCCGCAGTCAGCAGAAGGCTATCTTGCCACTTTCCTCTGCACAAAGTGGAACTACAGAGCACACGCTAATGTGATGATTAACTTTAAAGACAAAATTGTAATGCTTTTATTATTATTATTATTCGTTCTTCTCTGCTACTAGTTCAGTCTTTGAGATCTCCCAGTGCTGCTAGGACCACCTGGGAGAAAAAGGGCACAGAAAATTCCATTTGTTAGGTGCTGGACTTCTTCCTCTGCTGGGGCGGCAAAGGTTTTTTTCTCCTGCATAGAGCTGGTCTCAAGTGCCACTGCCTGAGGATTAATCCATGACCTTTTGGAAACCAGCTCTTCAAATCAGTTGCTTGTACCACACTGTAGAAATGTCTGTGACTCCTAAGTCCTGTAATTTCACAGGAAGGGAAGTATGGGAAAATATCCCGTGGAGCTTGGACGTTCCAGCCTACTTCAGAGACCAAGTTTTTCTTCTGATCAGAACGGTACACCTCTTCACTTGGATGTTCACCTCATGTTCTGTGTTCTAAAACCAGCTAAGGAAGTGAGATCCGTGAGTTTGCTACTACCTTGTATGTGTTTTTTAGATGCCAGACCAAAATATTAGGACTTTCTGGAAAGCAGCCATATACCCAGCAAAAAAAGTGGTTGCAAAAAGGAAAAGTTGGGAAGGAGGAAAGGATTGTAGCTAAAAGGAAGATATCGTTTAGCTGCCTTTGTACTTGCAACCAACTTTGATATCAAGTATACCAAAAGCAGAAGAGGAGGAACAGCCAAAAAAAAAAAAGTAGTGCAAATGTTAGGAAAAGTTGTTTTGACTTCCTGAAAAATTGTGGCTTGTCTTCTGCAGTTCACAAAGCCCACTACAGCAGTACTATTTCTTTCTCTTCGATCCTATCCTTACCTCTGCTTCTGCAAGTCCTACGACAGTGCAAACGGATGAAACACCAAGCCTTAGGACCTCTGTAATAGTGATTTTTTGCATTTTTCTTTGAGGGTGAGGAGATTATCTAAAAAATTGCATTGTTCAAAACGTTAGATCAAACCTGATTTTTTAAATTGAGATGGCAGTCATCTCAGTCTGGAATACCTCCCTTAACCTTTTGATTTCTTAATGGCAACGTGACATAAGACTTCAAAATTCCCTTCTCCTCTTAGGTCCCTGTAGGTTAGAATGACGTTTAAGAACATCTAGCCAATGTTCCTTTGGGTACCTACAGGAGGTTATTTACATTTCTTGTGGCTTTCCTGTTTTATTTTAAGCAAAAGCACTTCCACTTAAAGCACCTGCACACAGTGGAGCCATGAAAGCTCTTCGGGCAGCTTAGCAGCAACAGCCTGCCGAGAGGCTCTAAGACAGACACCAGTTTTTGCTCATCATGTAGGTTCAAAAGCAAGCCGCTTTAAGCTCTTACATAAGCGGAGCAGCAGCACTGAGGTACACAAGGCCACTGCAAGATTTTGTAGCTTCTGCGTAAAGGCACTTCAACAAGAGAGGCATTTGGCATTTCTCAGAGGTAGGTCCACCCATCCAGTCCATAACATGTTATTTCAGAACAGACTTGCATGTCCCGAGTTTTTTGAAACTTCTAATGGTGGTGGCTTCCCAGGAATCGTTCCGAGGGTAAACTGTTTTGCCTCAAAGTGTTTAAGCACTTCAGCTGACAGTTGGCTCTTTGGTATAAACAGTTTTCCTGCTGTGCTGTTGGTGTTGACTGCGGAAGCAGCTGGTGTCCCGTCCTGTGCAGGGCCAGTCCATCCAAACACTCCTTGAACGTGAGGGAGAAGCTGCCTCTGCTGCACTAACAGCTCCAAAGGCTGTAAGTGGAGCGGTGCCTGAAGAGCTCACAGCAGAAGAATTGCCAAAGGCCGAAACCCCAGCAGTGCCAAAACCACCAGTTGTGGCCGAAGTCTGAAATGAGAAGGACGCTGCAGACGGATCCCAAGCTGCAGAAGAGCTTTCACAAGCAGGGATGTTCCCAGACAACCAAATGTTAGGGTGTGCAAACCTGTGATACTAAACCACTGCTGCATTTCAAAAATGCAGAAGACTAAAAACTCAGGGGAAGGTTCTGAATGCAGGAACTTACTTGACCACCCAAAGCTTGAAGTTTGCTGTCCTCCAAATCCAAAGGAAGGCAGTGGTTGCGGGACCATCGTCTGCAACTCAGAGAGCATAAAAAAAAAAATCCAAAACCATAAATTAAAACTAGATTCCAAAACAGGGAAAGGTCTTTCAATAAACACCTGAAGCCAAAAGATAGCTGCCCAGTCTAACTGAACACAACTGAAGCCAAGTCGGATGCTGGTCACGTCTGGCACAGTGACATGCTTCTGCAGCTCTGACAAAAAAGGCTTTAAGGCTCTACACTGTTCTCTGTAAAACACTCCAGAAACACAACTAGATGACAACTTACAGTTTTTTGTTGGTCAGTCAGTGACCTCAACACCTCTTCAGCTCTCATTCTCATCTGTAACTTATTTCAGGTAGTGCTTAATGACCCTATTAAGCCATTGCTTTGACTCAGTCTGTTCCTTCCCCTTGGCACATCTAGTCTGCTCTGCTAAAGCCCAGATCCCACTTCTTCACTGTCAGCATAGAACATACCAAAGGGCATGCTCATGTCACTAAAACTTTAATGCATTTCATGCAGGCTCCACTTGAATCAGCTTACTCTGTCTCCCTGATTATTTACTATTGGCTTTAGCTCAAGCACGCTTTTCTGACACCTCTAGACTCACAAGGGTTGTGTCACCTTCCCAGGAACAATGAGGCTTTAGATCTTCTCTCCCACCTATTGATGGATTTCTCACTCTGACATTACCAAAAGCTCTACGTATCCTAAGACAGCCTAGAGGACAATTCTGGTCTCGTCTGTTGATTATTCCTTGCAAGAGTCAACATCAGCACATGGAAGAAAAGGAGGGGTGGACAGTTGCCGCTACTATCCACATATTCGACCGCATCCCAACCTTCAGCTGTGGTTTTCATGTGGCTGGCATGACAGTATGCCAAACCTGGGGTCCAGCTGCAGCCTCGCTAACATGGAACCACTCTGAGTCCTTACTTTCCTTAGTTAACTCAAGAGGTTTGTAACACCTGCCTGCAATTCACTGATTTCAGGAGACCAGAGAAAGGGGATGTAAGACCCAAAGCTATGTTCACAGACTTTCACCTTCCCACCACTCAGGCAGTGCTACATGATTCAGTTGCATTGCTATTGCCTATAAAAACCATGTAGGCAGAGAGGTGGGGGCAATTCATGTCATTCCTCCACAGACCCTTTCCGCTTTCTCTCATGTTCCCAGGAGCATCCTAAGATGACTAAGATGACTGCCAGTCAGCCAAACACTTTCATGCCAGATGCTTTTCAAGGCTGCAGTGCCAGAAGAGAACACGTGATAGCTGAGATTTTCAGAGTAGTTCACGGATGTACCATAAAATGTCCAATGAATCTAGGAATCAAACATCTTCACGTCTCAACTCTTTACGTGCAAACAAGGATGCCCTCAAAAAATCACATCTATTTGGTTGCAAAACAGAGTATCCTGCACCCTTCGAAGCAATACCTATCACCTACATACACAAAGTTAGTAGAAGTGTAGGTAAATGCTTTGCTACCAGCTGAAGTTTCTGTGGAACGTTTGCAAGATCTTGCCATTCCAAAAAAGGTGGTGTATTACAATTAACAGGTCTTTGAAATATTTGTGGCTGAAATTAACGTTTGCATTTGCAGGACAGTTTGGTGGGACGTGTCTAAAACCCACATGGATCTCAGAAAAACATTTGCCCAAGAGTCATAAAAAAACGGCATCAGGCACAGAGACCTGTTACCTTTCATTAACACTTACCGAAGCTGCTGTTGTCGATGCATTTAAAGATTTCAGCTGAAGCAGCAAATGTTTCCATTCTCCCACTAACTGCTGGACAGATGTGATCTAAAAAGGGGGGAAAGAAAAGCATGTTTTTACTAGTGGGGAAGACTTTTTTTGAAAAAAAAAACAGCAAAGGCAAATAGAATGCTCTGACAACTACAAGGAAATGTCTAGAATGAGCAAAGCAACTTCATGAAGCCAAGAAGACATGGAGTATCTAGGTTTAGAAAGGCCACACAGTTAACTGAGACCAGCTAAAGGTCTATTGCCACCCCTTTTTGTAGGAGCTGATTTGTCTAGACATTTTGGTCACCAGCTTTAGAAGCTCAGATCTGACAGTTTTAGCCTGGGATCCCAGACAGAAAGAGGAAGTGACGGTCAAGCACACACTCTAGCAGCTACTTCTGCCTTCTCCTGGGTGCACCATACTTTAAAACTGTTTTGGCATTCTGGTAATCTCCAAGAGCCTGGTAATGAAATGAGTCAAGAGTTGCCACCTGAAGAAGAAAACCAAGCCCTGTCTCCCCATGTGTTCACATAAAAAAAATCAGTATTTTTTGAATACTTACATAGCCCTGGATGTTATTGTTGGCTCTGCAGTTATAATACTCCAGCTTCAGGGGAGAACTCCGGAAAGGCTGTAAGGAAAGGAATCATCAAAAATCTCCGAGCAAAAAGAAAGAGATGAATGCCTCCAATTGCCCTCTGCAGGTATGAAGAAGTGGGCCTTGGCACATGATCTGTACATCAGTTACAGCTGGGGGCACAAAAAGCTTTCACGAGGAAACTTCAAAGATGGGAATGTCCGAAGTGCATTTGCCATAATCCAATCTCACTTTCTGTGGCATCACAAGACAAATCATCCTCTTGCAAATGGTTTCACAGAGGTACAACAGTGCAGACAAGTGCAAGGAACATCCTAAACAGCACCACTACATTTGTAGCAGCAACACTACAAAGACTATCTACCCGAGGCATTCCTTTCACTGGCGAGCATGAGGAAAATCTCCACTGTCCTGAAGATTCCTAAATGTCCATGTCTCTCACTACACATTTGCTGGAAAGCAAAACAAATCCCAGATGAAGGGGAAAAAAATGGTCAAAGCCAAACGACCAGAAGCACTAGAACTTACAGCAGTCTCTCCTCTTCATCTTTATGGCCACCAGCAGTATTTTGGCTGTTCATTAATGAAGAGAATTTCTTCTGCGGAACATTCGCATTTCTGCTGCTGCTGCTGCCGCCTCTTGATCCAAAATCAGAGGAGCCAAAAGTGCCCCATCCGCGATCTCTTTGCCGCCCCCTGTGTTAGATTTCCAGGCAGATGGCTGGCTCTCATCAGGGTATCGCCGCTTAGCGGCACACCTCCTCTGCTAGTACCTTCCACTGGAAAAGAAAAACTTGTAACAGCAGCCTTCAGTCATGAAGGCATTAAACAGCACAACATCAACAAAACCTGTAACTATTCCTATAGCAGCCAGAAGAAATTTAGAAAGAAAAGGGATTTTTTCCCCCTCCTCCTGAGTTAACCTGATTATTTAGTGAGCTTAACCCAGTGAGTTACCCGGGCTAGTCGCGGAAGCAGAGGTAAATGGGAACTCCTCTTCACATCACCATGCCAACAACTGGGTTGGCTTTGCAGAAGAGAGCCCGTGTCCCTTTTCCTGACCTTGTTTCAGCAAGTAACTATCCCACCAGCAAAAAATTAAGCTTAATGCACGGTTCGTTTCCATCAGGGGCTCCTGCCTCCAGAGCCACAGCCGAGGCTCCGCTGCACATCCGAGCGCTCCCAAGTCCCGTTCTAAGACCATCTGTGCACATGCCAGGCAAGCGCCGACCCTCCTTCAGCAGGTATCAAGATCAGCAACTGCCATCGTGTGACGGTCTTGCCCTAAAGGTCTCCCTGTTCCCCATCACGGCTCTTGCTTCCCAAGAGCGTGACAATTCGAACAGCCTTCAGAAGCTCCAGCATGCAGGTGCTTGAAACTTGCTCGCTGCTCTCAGACGCCAAGTTTCCGCAGCTCTTTTCCTATTCACGCCGTTCCTCTGGCACAGCCGGAG
>NW_010401256.1:0-283 GCF_000710305.1 Buceros rhinoceros silvestris
ACCCTCATCCCACCACCCTCATCCCACCACCCAGCCACAGCAGCGTCACTGTCCCATTACAGCGGAGAACACCACAATCCTTCCGGGGCTTGTCCAGACTTCCCAGCAAGACAGAACCTTGCCCCTCTGTCCCACCCCACTGCATCAGACCATCGATGCTGCTCACCCTGATGGAAGGGGCTGCAGGACCTAGGAAGAGCAGCTGAGCCGGTTCCAGCCCAGCAAACCTTTGCAGGGCTCTACAGGACATGGGGTGTCGGGCACCAGCTCTTCACCCTCACCC
>NW_010401256.1:514-885 GCF_000710305.1 Buceros rhinoceros silvestris
CCAGCATCACTCAACAGTCAGGACCTCATCCCAGGCCACCCGGCCAGGAGGCAGCGCCTGGACCACTGCAGACACCCCTGCAAGGACTCTGATAGGGTGTAGGGATATGAACCTCCTTCCTGTGTCCCAGACTGCTGCCCGAGTGATTAAGCAGCCATGGAGCAAAGGAGGACATGGGTGGGAGGCAGCGGGGAGGAGGGAGCTCAAACAAAGGCCTCACAGGAGCCTGAGAGAGAAGATGCTCCTGGCCATAGCCGGGTGTCACAAAGGGAGAGGACCCTCAGCTCTGCACAAGCAGGTGAAGCTTTTCTATTGTGCTGAGATTAGAAGAGAAGAAACCAGCAAACTCTCCAACTCTGACCCAGCAGCAG
>NW_010401256.1:989-2083 GCF_000710305.1 Buceros rhinoceros silvestris
GCAGGAATCGCCGCTGGAAGGAGCTGCTCCTGAAGCACCGGCCACTCTCAATACAACCCCACATGCAGGAGAAGCAGGAGCTCTCTAAGCTCTTCTAAGAAGCGTCCAGGTGCCGGCACGTGCATCCTGGGCCACGGGACACCTCACCTTGGTGGGAAAGGCAGAGCAGCCCTCAGATGCCTGGAAGTGCAGAGTTGTAAATACATGAGCAGCAACTGCAGGAAACTGCCTGAGCCCAGGAGACATTCTTAGACATCTGGTTGCTGTGGAGCTCCCACACCCCTCGCCAGTCCTGCAGCAAGTCTGTGTCAAGCCGTACAGATCGGGCAGTTTGCTCCTGTGGGCCAGGCTGTGCCCAAGAGGCTGGAAGAAGACCGAGCTACCACTGCAGCACGTCAGTATGTACAACTGGTGCTCTCTCCGGGTCTCCAGCAGACCAACATGTCTCTCATCTGTGGCTTGAAAAGGGGCTGGGTATGCATAGGGGACTCAGAACTGTATGATGACGGGGCAAACCCGCAGATTTTCACCAAGAAAACTGGTATATTAACTTGTTAGTCCTCTGGTATCTCTTCATGGAGGAAGCCGTGGAGGCAGGGGAACCCAGCCGTTTGGTAGGAGGGAACACTGAGGCTTTGGAGGCCTGTTCAAGAAGAGAAGCTGTGGTGGAGCAAAGCATTGACTGGCAAATAAACAAAAAGGCAGTAGATAAAGAGTAGGATTGACCCATTGCTTTGCTCTTCACAAAGTCCCAGCTGTCCATTCATCTTAGGAAAGACAGGGACCTGTTGGAGCAGCTCCAGAGAAGGCCACAGGGATGGAGCATCTCTGCTGTGAGGACAGGCTAAGAGAGCTGGGGGGGCTCAGCCTGGAGCAGAGAAGGCTGCGGGGAGACCTGAGTGCAGCCTGTCAGTGCTGAAAGGGGCTGTGAGAAAGGTGGGGAGAGACCTTTATCGGGGAGTGTTGTAAGAGGACGAGGGGTGTTGGTTTCAGACTGAAAGAGGGAGATTTAGATGAGATATAAGGGAGAAATTCTTCCCCATGAGGGTGGTGAGCCCCTGTCCCAGGCTGCCCCAAGAGGTGGGAGCAGCCAC
>NW_010401256.1:2101-4180 GCF_000710305.1 Buceros rhinoceros silvestris
GACACTGAGGGTGGTGAGCCCCTGGCCCAGGCTGCCCAGAGAGGTGGGAGCAGCCCCATCCCTGGCCCCATGCCAGGTCAGTTGGCCCCTGGGGCTCTGAGCCCCCTGCTCTGGGTGCAGATGTCCCTGCTCCCTGCAGGGGGTTGGACTGGGTGAGCTCTGAAGGTCCCTGCCAGCCCAAACCCTTCTGTGATCCTGTGATTATGGCCACGGTGATCTTGGTGAGGAGAGCTGGGTGTCACAGCCGAAGTAATTCAAGCAGAATCAGAGGGTCCCAGACCAAGAACAGGCGTGGTGACAGCCAGAAGAGCCCTGCGTTGGTAGGCGCCCAAGAGCTCTCTGTCACAATCATGGGGAACACCACAAAACTTCACCCTGCCCCTGACAGAAAGTGCAGTTACTCCCTCAACCCAAGAGAGGGTCTGAGACCACTGAGGCCTCCACAGAGACCTCCATAGCTCCGGAACAAACACTGTCTCAGGAGGGGGCTGGAGAGCTGAGGGTGGGCCGTACTCTTCGTAACAAACTGGACTCCAAGCTTTGCTGCTTCTTACCACCAGTTTCCCCACAAGCCTCTCCCCTCTCAAGGAGCGTGACCACAGCTGGAAGCAACACAGTTTGAAACAGTGGATGCAGAGAGACGCCCTAAAACCAGAACATCGGCTCCTCTGGCTGATCCAGCAAACTGATCCTGTCTCCAGAGACACCTGCACCACGGAGAGTCTAATGGAGCCCAGGGACGGAGACAGTCACTTGATGTCGACAAAGCAGACAAAAAGAGACCTTTCTTCTTCATGGTTCTACAGATAAGAGATCTGTGGAACAGCTTGTCCCAGGATGTGGCTGATGCCGAGTTTCTCTCTTCTTTCTGGTGGATGCCCGGAGAGATGAGAGAAGGTCACAGAGGAGGAACTGGTCAAGGGTTACTAAATAGACAGAAGCAACACCTGGCTGAGGAAACCCCTGAAGTGCCAGAGGCTGGATGCTAGAGAAGCATCATTTCGGAAAGCACAGCACAGGTTGTGCTCTCTTCCTCTTCCCTGGAATAGTGCCTTTGGCCAGGGCCACCGAGAGGAAGCCAGCTGCATTATAGGTGGGGTTTGATGCTGCCTTTTGACACAAATCATCTTTTTCTTCCCTAACTGTGCAAAAAGCCCACAGCAGCCATCCTGGCTTTCATCTGCAGTGGGGGGTAAACCAAACCCTGTCATCGATCTCCACGGGCCCTGGCTCATACAGTCAGGAGAATCATTAGGTAAAGAGAAGGTGGGCACATCTGGCCTGACAAATCCTCCTGGACGTGGGCAGAGCAGCCCACAGAGTCAGGTCCGCATGGGCACATGCTTGTGCAGAAGGACAAGCATCCTTCCTGGCTCCAGAGCGAGCAGAATGCTAAGAGACAGCTGAAAGGCAGCAGCAAATGAACAGCAGCAGCGAGACATATTTCCTTCCATCAGATGAGCCAGTCGGAACACGGCACCTCCTAGAGACATGATTTCTCGATATCAGAAACGGCCACTGTCCGGGACAGTCCGCCTGAGGCCCGCGGGAGGAGAGAACATGTTGGGTTTAGCTATGCAGGAGCCAAGGGGGAGAGATCACGCACGATGAGGTTCATTTCCCTGTAGTCTGAGAAGATGTGGTCACAGGGACAACTGGCTTTGGCCAGGGCTGTTCTGTCCCCAAGGAGACTTTCACGACGATACTTCCATGACATTTGCGAGTTTGCATTGGGCTTTTGACTCAGCACAGCGGCCTGGAAGCACCAGAGCCCCCAAACCCCACGACGGCAAGGGGGAGGCAAAATGCCCCGGTTGTCCTCTGAGGGACGAGGTTCGAGTGGTACCTGAGCAAGGGAAACTCTCTTCTGAGGGAAGGACAGGGCAGGGCAGGGAAAACACCCAGGTTACCCACGAGAGGCTAAAGGGAGGATGGAGAAGGAACAGCCAAGCACTGCAAGAAGCAGCAGAGACTTCTCAGCACGCATCCGTGCCAGGAAGTCTGTGAGACAAAGGTGGATGGCAGGGGTGACCAGGACAGACAGCTCTCAGGACAGGCCACACCAGAGGAAGCCAGTGG
>NW_010401257.1:0-268 GCF_000710305.1 Buceros rhinoceros silvestris
CAGCAGTGTCCGTCTGTCCCTGGACAGTGTCACTGCGTCCCCCTCTCCACACGCTCCATGTCACCGCATCCCCTGCCCCGCAACACAGTGTCCCCTGTGTTGTGTCCCCTGTCCATGTGTCCCCTGTCCTGCCGTCACCTCGACCCTGGGCCCACACCATAGTCCTGTGTGTCCCCCAGCTGCGTGTCCCCTGCCCTAGTGTCGCTGTGTCCCCACTGTGTCCCCTGCCGTAGTGTCACTGTGTGCCCAGGCCCTTGATGTAGTATCA
>NW_010401257.1:539-751 GCF_000710305.1 Buceros rhinoceros silvestris
TCACCCCATCCCCCTCCCCGCAGCCCTGTCACGTGTCCCCTGCCAGTGTCAGCGTCCTCAGTGCATCCCTTGATGTAGTGTCACCTCGTCCTCCTCCCCACAGCCCTCATGTCCCCTGCGTAGTGTCACTATGTCCGCAGTGTCCCCCCGTGCCCCTCAACGTAGTGTCACCTCGTCCCCCTCCCAGCAGCCCTGTCACATGTCCCCTGCCA
>NW_010401258.1:0-207 GCF_000710305.1 Buceros rhinoceros silvestris
CAGGACGGTCACTCGAAACACCGCTGTCCGCCCAGGCAGCCCCTCGGGCCTCCCGCGAGCCTGCGGACAGCCGGGCGCGGGGAAGCAGAGTTCCCCCCGCTTCAGAAATGGGGCCGCGGAAAGGAGGGCTGTAACGCAGCCTTCCCCATCGTCTGCGGGTGCAGTAGGAGCGGGGAAGCTTCTGTGCACCCGCAGGTGCAGCCCGGG